>NC_041049.1:21145153-21445153 GCF_900634775.1 Gouania willdenowi | reverse complement strand
ACACCACACTAAGCAGTGCTTATCACGCCGTTTCCCGTGCTGCACTGGGCCAATCGGACCATTTGATGGTCCACCTGATTCCTTCATACAGACAGAGGCTGAAGCTCTGTAAACCTGTGGTGAAGGAATCTAAACAATGGACCAGTGAAGCAGTGGAGAAACTCCAGGAGTGTTTGGACTGTACTGACTGGGATGTTTTCAGGTCTGCGAACAGTTCTCTGGATGAGTTTACAGACGCTGTGACGTCCTACATCAGCTTCTGTGAGGACAGCTGCATTCCATCAAAGACCAGGGTGAGTTATAACAATGACAAACCCTGGTTCACAGCTAAGCTCAGAGGGCTGAGGGCAGACAAAGAGGTCGCTTTCAGGGGTGGAGACAGAGCCAGGTACAGAGAGTCGAAGTACACGTTTGAAAAGGAGGTGAGAAGAGCCAAACGTTTGTACTCAGAGAAGTTACAACATCAGTTCTCTGCAAATGACCCGGCTTCTGTCTGGAGAGGGCTCAGGCAAATTACAAACTACAAGCCCAGAGCCCCTGCTGCTGCTAACGACCTCTGCCTGGCCAACAGTCTGAATAACTTCTATTGTAGATTTGACAGACAATGGGACAGACCTGACTCCAACCCTCCTCACACCTCTGACCAGCCTCACTCCAACACCTTCACCCCCCACATCAAAGCTACAGTTTCACCCCAGCTGCCTACAGAGGCTCTCTCCCCTATCTTCCCCCCCTCCTCCCCCCCTCCTACAGAGACACCTTTCTCCATCAAAGAGAGAGATGTGAATAGACTTTTCAGGAGACAAAACCCCCGTAAGGCTTGTGGACCGGACTCTGTCTCTCCTTCTACCTTAAAGCACTGTGCTGATCAGCTGTCTCCAGTGTTCACAGACATTTTTAACACCTCACTGGAGACATGCACCGTACCAGCCTGTTTTAAGGCCTCCACCATCGTTCCTGTCCCTAAAAAGCTGAGGATCACAGGACTTAATGACTACAGACCCATCGCTCTGACATCTGTGGTCATGAAGTCCTTTGAACGCCTCATGCTCTCCCACATCAAGGACATCACCGACCCCCACCTGGACCCCCTGCAGTTTGCCTATAGATCCAACAGGTCCGTAGACGATGCTGTAAACCTGGCTCTCCACTTCATCCTCCAGCACCTGGACTCCCCAGGCTCCTACGCCAGGATCCTGTTTGTGGACTTCAGCTCTGCTTTTAATACAATAATCCCAGCTCTCCTTCAGGACAAGCTTTCCCAGCTGAACGTGCCAGACTCCACCTGCAGGTGGATCACAGACTTCCTGTCTGACAGGAAGCAGCACGTGAAGCTGGGAAAAACCATCTCTGCTCCCCGGACCATCAGCACTGGATCTCCTCAGGGCTGTGTTCTTTCTCCTCTGCTCTTCTCCCTGTACACCAACAGCTGCACCTCCTCTCACCAGTCGGTCAAACTCCTGAAGTTTGCAGACGACACGACCATCATCGGTCTCATCGCTGATGGAGACGAGTCTGACTACAGGTGGGAGACAGACCGGCTGGTGTCCTGGTGCAGCCAGAACAACCTGGAGCTCAATGCTTTAAAGACAGTGGAGATGATAGCAGACTTCAGGAAGAACCCAGCCCCCCTCACCCCCCTCACCCTGGGAGACTCTACAGTGAGCTCTGTGGAGTACTTCTGCTTCCTGGGGACCATCATCACTCAGGACCTCAAGTGGGAGCTGAACATCAGCTCCCTTATCTGCCAACAAAGATGATGGTGAACTTCTACAGCTCCATCATCCAGTCCATCCTCTGCTCCTCCATCACCATTTGGTACGCTGCAGCTACGGCCAAGGACAAGGCCAGACTGCAGCGTATCATCCACTCTGCAGAGAAGGTCATCGGCTGCAATCTGCCCTCCCTCCAGGACCTGTACGCCTCCAGGATTTTGAGGCGTGCAGGAAAGATTGTGGCCGACCCCTCCCACCCCGGTCATAAACTGTTTCAATCTCTCCCTTCTGGTAGGAGGTTTCGGTCCATCAGGACCAGAACCTCCAGACACAAAAACAGCTTCTTTCCCTCTGCCACCATCCACATGAACACACCCCAAGTCACCCACTGAGCCCCCCCCCCCACCCGATCACCACCTCCACCAGCTTGATATCTGCTGCACTGTATATATATATTTATATTTATCCTATTTATCCTTTATTCTCTATCTATCCTTTATTTATCCCTCATCCTTTATATTTATCATTATTATTATTATTATTGTTGCTGGGTTGTTCTTTGTTGTTTTGTTTTTATTTCTTTTTGTTGTTTGTTTTGTGCACCAACCACCAAGTCAAATTCCTTGTACTGTCCTTAAAACTGTACATGGCAAATAAAACATTTCTGATTCTGATTCTGAATATGAAAAACATTATGCAATAAATGTATTACCTTTATGCAGATCACACAAATCATCAGTAAAAAGTAGCAGGTATTTATTTCAACTGGATTATGATGTTTATGTTTGAGATCAGTGTACAACACCATTAATCTAATTATCCATTAAAAAAAAAAACCTTTGTAAACTGGACACCACCTCGCTTTGATTAATTTGTGGGTAAGAATGTTTCATGTAAGGTAAGGTTAGTCTGACCTGTGTGTTATATGTTACATATGCTGCACTTTATAGCAAATGTTCAGGATAAAGACCGACTACAATAAAAGAGTTCCCTGTCAATGCAGCCCTTTGTGTTTTAGAATAGAAGACTCACAGAGTATGATTATTAGCTGGGACTTATTTTGGAACAGTTCAGCGACGTCCTGCTGATCAGCAAACTGCTAAAACATTCCAATGAACCACACACACACACAAATAATGTACTGAGTCCCCTCTGAACCCTGACCTCTTTTTACGCTCCCTCTGTGATGCTGCACTTTTACTGTGTGCATGTCATTATTTCTGTTTTCACTGACCCTAGTGGTAAAAAACCTTTTCACATCTGTATTTGTTTGAATGATCCACCAGAATTTCACCTTTGTCTCAACAAAAAAGCTCCCTTTAGAATAGATGTTATTACCCGTTTCTGAGTTTTATCTTAGTGTTTTCAAGCCACTTTGGTGTGAAAACGAATGTAATAAATGTAAAGGTACAATCTCTCGTGAGAAAATATTGCGATAATAAAACATCACCAGATCTATCGTCGATGGTTCGAGTAGTATCGCGATAGAGGAGCATACATTTGTCTTTTTTCTCTTTCCAAAATACCATTTGCAGTGTTTAAATACCCCCCCTTGCCACTTGATGGCAGCACAGTAAGACCGCATTGTGGTTCAGATTGTCAGACGGTGTCCTGCAGGGTTTTTTAAAGCACAACTTGATTTGTAGCTTGGCTTTAGCCGACATTAGTTGTTTTAAGTTTGGACATAACTTTGACAACATTTTAACTAAAGATAGATCTTACACCATGGACTGATGATTCTGGATCAGTATCAAAAATCACTATCTCTCATTATTGGCGTGATTCAATCTATTCAATTTCTTTAATCTCTGTTTTTAATTGACTGAACTTTATGAAATTTGACTCAGTTATGTCGAATTGGTTTCACAATTACCCCACTGAGGTTCATCCTGATCAAATCCGGATTGCACATTTCATCGCAAACTATGCAAATATCAGTGACGTGCAGTCAGGGTAGGCAAGGTAGGCAGTGCCTACCCAAGGGTGAATTGATATTTTGATTATTTGTTTTAATTATAATATAATTATAAATTATTTATTTGTCAATTTCCGATAGCCTACAATACCAATAATATTGAAAGTGTCAGCATTTTGTGCTTTTCATAGTCCAAATCGCTAAACATAGCTATTTCCCAACTGCTTTAAGGAAGGAGGAGGCCACACCCCTTCCCAAAAGCACATTGCTGCTCTGCCTCTGTTCCCATAGCATGTTTTTATATGTTTGCTCATGCGCAGTCAGTTCCCCAAGATGAAAACAATTTACGTAAAAAGGCAGCTCTCTACACTGCCTTTGGACGTAACCGCGCTATGCTAAATGCTATACGTAATTTCACAATGCATTAGTGAATTGATATCACGTGACCGCTGCTGCTACGTTCTCTAGCTAGTGGGTGGGATAACACTACAGTCAGGATGACAGCGCTAGAGACGATAAGGAAACTTTTTTTTGAGGAAAAACGACAACTTTTAAAAGATGGGAGACCAACACCTGAGCTACCAGACCTTCAGCAAAGATAAGGTTAGAAAATTGTTCGTATTTTCTACAGTGAATGGTACAAAATGAAGGATTGGCTTTGTGGATGCGTCTCACTGAGGCTGTTCAGAGTTGTTGTTGTCATTTTCTCCATGTTTCTGTGTTTCCAACATAAACAACGGATGCGCTGCCGTGTCATGAGATATATCTTGTTGGGAGAGTATGGAGGCTATATTAAATAATTGTTTATGTTTCTTTACTACTGTTTTACAATGTTTATTTTGTTAGATGGCTAAATACTTGTTAACGTGGATCTTGTTGGGTTTTTTATTTCTTATTATGAACTTTATATTTTGATAAGCGCATTGAGATGACTGTGTTGTAAATTGCTTTATACAAATAAAGTTGAATTTAATTGAATTAACACTTGCCAGCAGAAACATATGAAATTGTCATTGGTGTTGACATTGGTGGTCTTGATTTGGAACACCCTCCCTACCCAACCCTAGTGCTCAAGGCACGTCACTGGCAACTATGCTTGTTCTGTCTAAAGGTTGACTGCCAGCCTTGATAAAAATGTCACTTGAACGGTCAGTGCCTACTATACCTGTGTGAAACCAAGCGTTAGTAATAAAAAAAAAAGATTACGTAGTAATGTCTGAGTCTGAGTGACAGAACGTGTCACTCAGACTCAGACAGTTGCAGGCTACAGTGCCGTTCAGCAGTGAATAAGTGAGATTCTAAGACTGATGGATGGACCTATGACAAAAGAGGACAACATAAGTAATCTTAACATTGCACTTTTGTGATCATTGATTAGAATCCAGCTGGGAAGTCAGACAAACTTGATTATTTTCATTTAATGCACATTTGATTTTCTGATATAGACATAAATGACCACCATTCTGTCACTAATATGGTATTTAGGGATACATAAGAAAGAGATGGTGGTTTATTTGTGTGAAAAGAAGTCAGGAATTGTGTTTGATTATCCCTTAGAATGAGACTTCCCAGCAGTCTCTCTTCCTCCCTTTTCAGTCCAGGTAAGCTGCAGTTTGATGCAGGTTTTAAAGCTTCACCCTGTGTCGAAGTGCTGGGCTCGCAATCCGCCCAATGGGCTGCTCCTCGTGGATTATTGTGTTGAGGTGATGCCCTGCCCTCCTCTCTGCGGCCTTGATCTTCTCCTGCAGCTCCTGCACTTCCTGCTCAGCCTTCCTCAGCGCCTTCCTAGTGTTCCTTAGAGAGCGCTTCACCTTGTGAACGCGTTCCTTCAGCTGCTGGTTCCTCCTCTCCACTGACGCCATGCGCTCTTGCAGCTTTCGGCCTCGCTCCTCCTCCTCGAACAAGGCCGCTTGCACTGAAGAACACAGCAGCTGGGGAGCAGAGGTGAGGGAGGGAGGTTAGTTAGTAATGCAGGGAGGTTTGCTTTCTTAACGGGTTAACTAAACTCTTGTAAACTACCAGCTGTCATCAGTGTGACGTGTGGGAGGGCTGGTGAATCAGATTTCCCGGCAGTCTCTCAGAAAGCGGAAAACAAGGGTAATAAACAGACTATTTGATGTCAGCACGAGTGATGCATTTTATCTTTCTCTTCTCCTCATTTCACTTAAATAAATCCCCCAAATTCTCCTGCCATATCTCATGTACACGTCCACACTGTTGCTTGTTAAACACATCTAAAGAACGCGATAGTTATCTGTGTAACATCAACACACACCCCATGAGCCGCGACCCCTTCTGTGATGATGCAAAGGTCACATACTTTGATGCTTTTCTAGCTTTTCCATCTGATTGGGAGACATGAATGGACAGAGTTAACAGGGGAAGCTCTCCCATGGTCCCAGTGGGGGAATGGTGTGGCCTCAGGTGGACTTTTAAGCTTAGAAACACAAACAGAAGCAAGTACGATTTATGGCTCTGTTTAACTGTCTCTGCTATGAAAGTCTAAGTTTTTTCACTGTAGTTTGTGCTTGTGTCAAAACCAGCCATGAAGAAGGTCTTTGCAAGGTGTGAAATTACGGACTGAGGTATTGTTCGTATTTATCCAGTTTATCTCAGCTCCACAACACTATAGTACTTCTACTGTATTAGCTAGTATTGATAAAGCAGAACTGTTGAGTAGTCCCTACCTTCATAAAAGGCAGAGTTCATTTTATTTTTCAAGACATTTTTATTAATGTATGTGGGACCACAAACTTTTTAGTAACAGGATAAGATTCCCAAACCACAACCCTCAATTCAAATAAATAATCGTCGAAAGCTAGTGTTCGTAGTAGGAATGTGTGATATTTTATCCTTTATGATTTGTCATCAAAAACATTCTCACCGGTAAGAATATGTCTTCCCACGACATAAACGACATAAATTCCCTTGTCGGAATACAGCGAGGGCCACGGGCCATGTGTCCCACAATTAGCCAAGAATGCCCTAAAAAAACTTGTTCCACGGGCCAAAACTGCCCGCTTTTCATTCTCTGGAGCGGAATGCTGTTTACGGAAGCTCTGCGGCGAAGCCTCCACAGTGTGCACTGCCACCGCCCACCTCACACACCGCTGTCTGTGTGTGTGAGGTGCTCGTCATGGACCGCTGCTTGGTTAAAACCAGACAATCATCCAACAACGGGAACCGATTCAAGTTCCTCCGTCAGATCCACCCAAAGTTCCACAAACACAGGGACAGAGATGAACCTGTAGCAAAGATTAAGAACTGGAAACACAACTAAAGCTAACTATGCTACGCTAACACACCGACACGCAGACTGGGCTAAGAGCTAGTGTTAACCACTCCATATAAGGAATAGGCCAAGTAAAAAGATCAAAAAAACACGCCTTACTGTCATAAAGCCACAGAGAGCCACTGATTTGTTGATAGTAAGATGTATGGAAGGATAAAAGCTAAACATGTCACACGTGTGAAATGTTAGAATAACATAAATACTAATGTCACAATTAATCTGTCCCAACTTGTGAAACAATTTTTTTTTAAATTATATTTCATGTGTTCACAAGACAAAGCTGGTCCCATTAGACTAATGTAACTATTGAGATTATTACACCAAAATATACTGAACGATTACATCCTCAAGCTTGATCTGGTTTAATTATAAGAAATAAGAGAGATATATTTAAATTTTATGTAACTAATTATCAAATATGAAATAAACAAGAATCAAAAGCAGTAAAAACACTATTAAAGTTATTTGTGCTTTTCATGTGCTTTTTTTTTTTTTTTTGAAAATAATTTCATTTCAAGTGCGGAAAGAAATAAATTGCATTGAAAAACACTAATAATGCATAATCCACATGCATAAATATATTCCATAAAATATCAGCTCATGAACATCCCTAGTTCGTAGACCTAGTTTTTTTTTTTTGTTTGTTTCTATTTCCAAATGAAGCAATAAACCATCTAATTACATAAAGCCTACTTGTAACTATTGAGCTTAATCATGGTCTTATTCAGAACAATTGAGAGAGATACAAAAAGACACCACACAACAGTTTTGTCAACTGGTAATCAAGTCAAATCAAACCCTACTGTAATTAGCCATTAGCTGTTAGCTAGCTGTTAGCAAGTAGCTAATTACAGCAGAGGAATGTTCAGTTGCATAATTATGTGATAACTTGCTGTTACAATGAAAGTTATTCCATAGTTGTGGATTTAAACCTTATCTGATACAATCATATAGGGCTTTAGCCTAGCCCAGCTAACTCAGGACGGATGGCAGTAGGTTACAGTGGTATATGTTATAGATTTGTGTATTCATTGTACATATTTTTGTAGTGGTGTTTAAAAATAAATTCAGTGGGTCATTAAAGAGGAATGAATCCCCTGGATTAACAGTCACTTCTCACGAGGGATCGAGAAACTAAACTGTAACGTAAATGAATAAATCTGTTGTTCTGTGCGTTTTAACACAATTTTCTCTTTATTGTACTGTTTGGAAGAAATTGCAAACCAATGTATTTAGATTTGAAGTTACTTCGACAACCATAACGCTTACCCTAACCTTGAACCCTTACAATTCCAGCCTTAATCCCTAACCAACCCCAACTATTACCTGTGCTACATCATTCTCTATAACTCAAGTTAGTGCCGTGGTTAAGGCCTCGGTCATTCAATTCACAGCGTGAGATGTTTCCATCTGAAGCATATTTTATTTCCCAGAATCATGAAAAAAAAAGTCTTTCCAAGCAGCAGCAAAAACAAGGAAATCATGTTGACACGTACAAAAATAGATTCATCAACATGATAGTTTCATGATCCTCCGTGAGGTTGAGTTCTTGCATACTCTACAATCCAATACTACGTCTTCACTTGCTTGAACTTATTTTTTCTAATGCAAAGATCCAGATTCCTGAAATATTGGAAGCTTGCAAATTAGTTTTGAAAATTGTTCATTTCCCAAGGCGTTGTGTCGTGTGTACGTGAAACCAACATTTGGTTTGAATAGGTCTTAACAGCTGTAATGTTAACCACAGGGTTATGGGTCATAAATGGCAACAAGTCGATACGTGCTTTTCCTGCAGGATTACTATATACATGTTTCAAAGCATTCTCAGAGTATATCGCACCTTTAGTTTTTATTCAAACAAGAGACAGGCAATATTCACCATGCAAGATAAGCTCCTTCTTACATTTTATTTACATATCTAATCTTCCGAGGCTTCAACTTCATCCATAGGGACCAAACAAATGCTAATGTGCAGATCATGGAGCCTGACACACAGAGTTACCATTACAGATGTGCTCTTTCGACATCCTTTAGATACTGAGCCGTGTTTGGAGCATGACCACAAGCTCATTAGGAAAAGGGATATCAGAATGTTTTTGCACACAAGTGCACGCTATCCGCTTATGAGAATGTAACTCTTCCAATGGGATTTGCAGAAAATGTGAGTCAAATGTTTTTCCTCATCAGTTTGGAGGCAAGGGGGAATATTTACTGAGGAGTCCTTAAAGTTAAGGAAGAAACTTGCACCATTTATGTATTATAATCAAACTTTTAAAATGTAATTCTTTCTTTGCAGTGACCTGGTTGTTTGGGACCAATAGTCTAGCCCATGTCTGTTCTGATTAATACAAGTCATAACAGGTAGATTTTCAATGCTTTTACTCACTTCACCTTTTCAGAATTATAAAATGTCATTAGTTGACACACACAAGCATTTTGCACACTGCGTTTAAAGGTTCAGTCCGCAAAGTTGGAAAGCTAGCAAGATTTGAGCTAGTAAGACCTCCTATAAGCCTAATTTGCCTAATTAGTAATCAATAAAAAACAGACAAAAATGAGAGAACTTTAAAAAAAAATCTATATATATATATATATATATATATATATATATATATATATATATATATAGGGGTTAAAATGTATTTAAAAAAAATTCAAAAATTGTAGATTTTTAGATATAACAAATGTTTTTCACAATGCCATTTTCCATTATTAGTGATTAAACTACAGCATTAACTGTAAGAGGTTTGTCCCACTCAGAATTGATGCAAAGGTAATTCATGCTCCAAACGATAAGAGGGAGTAAACATCGTTGAATTCTTCCACGTTGAAACTATTTACCAATGAAGATCACTGGGGAAAAAAAAAGGAAAAGCAGTGACAATAATCTGACGTTACATGTGTTTAGACATTGAACTGAGGATATCTTTATTATTTGGTCAGATGAATCCCTTAAAATTTTACAACAGAATTAGATAATAAAGATTATACACTTGGAGTCGTTATTGACCTTAAAAAGGCTTTTGACACTATTGATTATAGTATCCTATGAACAAAAATTACAGGCATATGGAATTTTCTGCTCCAGCAAGTCTATCCATATGTGACTGTGGTTCACACTCAACAAAGTAACCTACTGTTGCTGACTATTGTTCTCTGTTTGAGAAACATTACTTAACCAAGCCTTTTCAAACATTCCACACGACAAAATAAGTAATAAAAGTATGTATGATTCATGTTGATTTTGTATCGGATCAATATCGGTATCGGCCGATACGCAGGGTTGCAATATCGGTATCATATTGAAAGTATATCGGAACATCCCTAATATATAATGCACATCCTCTGGTATGAAGTGTGCAAAGTGTGTACGTTTGTGTACGTTTCTGAGAGAGAGAGAGAGAGAGAGAGAGCGGTGTTAAAAACAGGCAGCAGAGGGATGTGCACAGATGAAGAGATAAATAGAACAAAGCTGTGACGGGAAGCGATAAAGAGAAGACAAGTGAGAAAATGGGAGCTTGGGGGGGCTTTTTCTCCACTTCTTCTGCACAAACGCACACACACACACACACTAAGCCTGACAGTGTACGCACGCTGAGTTTCACTGCGGCGTTAAACAGGCAAACAGGGCTGTCTCATAAAATGTTAATGAGAGTCAGAAAACTAGTTGAAGGTGTTTACATGACACAGCTGTGCTTTTTTTCTCTGATTTTAAACCATTATTAGGAATTTAAGCACGACAATGATGAAGAAACCGGTGGGAAATTTGTCTTTATCTTATTATAACCTGACAAATGAAGATTTGAGAGTAGAGAAAGTAGAAGATGAGATGCATCACAGTAAAACATAAATCTGCATTGAGATGGCTGGTGGGAGTTTGCGGTAAAAGCAGCTCAGTGCTGTGGTGATAAGACAAGACTTTGAAGGAGACGTAATTGAAGGTTTGAGTGGAATACTTTGTCCTTGTGCTGGGGCATCTGGTTCACTCAAAGATAAACCCAGGAGCAAACCACCACTCACCACTAGTTGTAGGAGGACTATTGCGGTCATAAATCAAATTCCACTATTCGTGCAGCATGGGAAATAAACTCTGTCAGTAAAGTTTGAAGTAAAATTGTTAAAGTAAGAATTGATGGGCTGGTTAAAGGCTGCTTCATTCTCCTTCATTACACAAACACCTGTTTCTTTCTGCCTCTGATAAAGGTCACTAACTTCTGCATGTAAGTGCTCATTATTGCCCTGAGCGACGCATTCAAACAGACTTTTCCTGTCCTTTGACCTTCGTAACTGAGTGGCAACAACCTGCAGGTCTGACCTCTGAAGAAAGTCCAGAGTTGGTATTTTAAAAATGACATAAATCTGTTTGGGAAACAATTAAGAGTGGATTTAAGCATTAAAGAAATGGTGACAGGACAAAATTCCTGTTTTTCTTTTTTTACATTTATACATCAGAATGGGATTTGGCCTGTTTTTTCCTAATAGGAAATTGTGATGGTATCCATTGCAACAAGATGCAAACCAAATGCAACATCCAAAGGCATTGATAAATGACAGTTTGTAGAAAGATGTGAAACAGAACGTTAAAGAAAACCAATAGAGATGCATAAAACTAAAGAGGTAAAGTAGATGATATTAGAAATATTCAGAGTCAACTGCAAATAATGGGATTGAACTAAAATGATAAATAAAGAGCAAGATAAATAAATCAACATTTTGTCTTCATTTGCCATGTTGCCGTGAATGTTTATCAAAGTTAGTTGACTTTTTTTGCTTCAGATTTCATTCATTCATTCATTTTCAGACCCACTTATTCCTGTTCAGGGTCGCGGGTGCCAATCTCCGGCTCTAATTGGGCGCTGGGCGGGGGTACACCCTGGTGAGATTTCATGAGTTTTCCTAATTTGAATCAATGATCACAGTGAAAGTGACGTCGAGGAGAATGTGTCTGAGACAGAGGATTGTGTGGAGGAGGACCACGATTTTGATGCATTCTCATCTGTAGTAGTAAATATATATGTTTATGAGAGGAAAGGGGGGGGGGGGCATAAACATCAATCAATATGGTCTATTCTGTGTCACCACAAAACAGAAAAAAAAAATTGGATGAAAGATTTTCAAGATACACTAACTCTAAAACTGAAAGTTTGACCTGATGGTGGCGCTGCAGGAAAGGTCATATCATCACCACAAACACTTGGTCATTAATGTTGTTTAATTTCATTTAATTTCATTTAATTTAATTAATTTGAGAAGATTTGGATTAAAAGTATATAAGATAAATTAATTCTAATTCATTAGGATGGCCTGATGGTGGCGCTCAATGTTATCAAGGGTTTTTTTTAAATGTATTTAACAAATAGACAAAGTGCCTGACGCAAAAACTTGGTGAACAATTTTCCAAAAATCATTTCCTGGAGGCAAAATTGACTCCAATTGTAAAATGTGTTAGCGATTTTTGAGGATAATAGGAGGGTTAAAAGATGTAAGTACGTTGTTATCATAATGAAGCAAATTGAGTTTATAATCGCTGGTAATGATTGTGTGTGTTTTGGAAAAAGTGATCACTGTGATATGAATTACAAAAACACAGCGAAAATAGTGCCCTGGCATAAAACTACAATGTTTTCAACATAACTTGTGGGTCTGTCTGTGTGTATTAACTCTCATCTTAGTTTTGTTTGTTCTTGAGAACAGGCTTTGGCTTCAAAATGATGAATTCAGAACAGATTTATTGCATTGAATGCATGCGACTTCGGATAAAATTGCAATTATATCAACAGACTCAGTGACGTTGAACCAAAATCTTTTGTGGTGTATACAGAACTCATCATAGTGTGGTTTGTGACTGTGTGATGTATTGCTGTAAAATCACTGAGTTATCGGCAGATATGAACACATTCAGGGTTTTTACGAACAATTGAATTGGGAAAAATTTGAACCCAATATCCGATATTCGTTTTCAGGCTGATATCAGACCGATATTCGATATCGGATCAGGACACCCCGAGTCTTTACCGTCCAAAAATACACAAAGTGCCTCTCGTTGTTGCTCTTTCAAAAAAGGAAATGCTGGATTTTTCTAAAACTGAGTTCATAGCAGCTTCCACACGTTCATCCTCCTGCGTCGACATCTTTCTGTTTATATTCTGAGCTATGCTAATAGTGGTAGCCCAGCTAGTTCCTCTCCTCGCAACGGCTCATGCGCTAGTTTTGCTTCGGCGCTTCTGCCTTCGTCACAACGAAATATCCCGCCCTAAACCACAACACTGCCTCATGACTGGTTCAAACCAGTGCAGTTCGCTCACGAAAGGTAAAGGCTGGAGCAGGACAAGATGGGTTCTGGTGTTTGTGAACACTAGGAAAATCCACCGTGCAGGCAAGGTTAGGTTTTTACATCATCAGACAAAACCCTCAGAAACAATAATCACAAGCTCCATTCATCATCTGATCAGATTTTGCCTTTCAAAGCTTGCTCTGCTCCATTTCCAGCTTCCCTGTTCGGACTTGTCTGAGGTGCGACCTGCTCGGTTCACTCAGATAACGTGTGATAATGAACGTGTGAGTTAAAGCAGCAGACCTCTGCTATGCGACGTCAGCTTATCTCTAAGGCTCAGAGTCAGCAGGATGTGTGGCTTAACATCAATGGTGGATCAAAGCAGGCCATTGACAGGTTCTATTCAGTCTGTTGAGCTCAGGGTCAACTCTGACCAAAGGTTAGTGAGTGTCCTGCTTAGTCTAAGGAGCTGGACAGAGCTCAACCAATCAGGGCTCATGCTTTGATCTTCGACTGGTATGGACATGATCACATGACAGTTGACAGTCCAAACATGTCCAAAAAACCTTGTCTGAATAAACAAAAACCTTAAAGGGCCCATGTTACGCTCAATTAACTTTTCTGTGCATTAAACATCATAAAGTGTTATTAGGGCTTCATACACATGCCCAAAGTGTTTTTGTCATTGATTCCCTCAATCATTAGTTAGAGGGTGATTTGTTCCTTTCTTACTGCAGGGCGAGCCCTAACACCTCGCTACAATTTGATGACACGTTCCCACTTTGATGAGAAGCCGCGCCTCCAGGAAGCTCTCTGCTGTGATTGACATGTAACACACTGTATGTACCGGCGAACGCCCCGCCCCCACGCTCTGTCTCGTGTTTATGAAGCAGCATGAACTCGGCTACGGAGTGGGTGGGAGGAGGGCGGGCCTTCCTCTGGCCCTACGTCACCGTGCGGAGAGGAGGAAGTCAGTGTCCCGTCTATAGACACGCCCACTCATGAATATGCATAAGGAGGCCGCAAATCAGCCTGTTTGTGTAGAGTTGCTCAGAAAGTGACTTGTCAGAGGCTAAAACTCTGTAAAACAGGCAAATTTGAGAAAATAAACCTCAAATACTATGTTTTTGGGGTTCTTAGAACAAATGGAGATGGGTGAAAAATAGCATGATATAAGACCTTTAACATAATATATTTCAAAAAAGAAGACAAAATGAACTTGCTAGAGTTATGATCACATGGGAGCAAACATTTGCTGAATCTCTTTAACCCTCTTATTATCCTTGGGTTTAATTTGACCCCATTCAATGTATATCATTCAAAAAACAAGAGTCAACTTTTTTTGCGTCTTATTTCATGACTTTTCCTAATTTGATAGGTACACTTGATTAAGTACAAAATTATCATGATAATATTTTTTCATTGTGTTGAACATATTGAAACGTTAATTTGACCCCAAGCTTTTAGCGGCGTAAAACTTGTCTGTCTGTGTGTGACCCATGTGTGAACTTACATCCCCATTGACCTGATGGTGGCGCTGCAGAAAAAGTCACATCATCGCCACCACCGAAAAGCTTCACACTCTTGTGATCATTGATCTTGTCCGTAAATTTCAGAAGATTTGAATGAAAACTATTCAAGATGAATTAATTCTAATGTAAAAGTTTGGTGGCGCTAGAGAACAGATCAAGGTTTCATTATCAAGGGGTTATTTATGTATTCAACAAATAAACAAAGTGTCTGGTTCCATTATTTTTGTCTTCTTTTTGAATAATACGTTAAGTTGAGATTTTGTTTATTCAGACAAGGTTTTTCAGGAAATGTTTAATCTCCTGACATGTCTCGACTGTCAACTGCCAGATTGACCTCAAGGGTAAAATGTGTTCGTAATATTTGAGGATAATTAAAGGGTTAAGGAGCACAATGTGACTATGTAATAATAACACTACTTCTTGTATTTGTGTGTGAAGTGTGTTCCTCTACCATTGTGTGATGTCGGTCTGTTTCTTTCTTTTGCCAACCACCTAACCCTATACACCACATGTGTTCAAGACACAGCTCTGTCGCAGTGCAGGCAAAAGCGCCGCTATTTTACTCTTCCCAAAAGGTAATAAAGTTTTCATCATTAGAAAAGCAACATGAGTCGCTATGGCAACCCCCATTCAGTTCTGCCTCCAGTTGATTGGTCAGAGTTACAGCTTCCTGTGCAGTCTTTGACATCCAAAGCATTTCTTTCTCCGTATTGAAGCTGAGCAGGTCTGGGCCTGGTTAGTAGTTGATGGGAGACCACTGAGAATTCCAGGTACCACAGTGGGGGGACAGTCGCTCCAGTGGTATCTGTCATTGTGTCCTTGGGCAAGGCACTTCACACACATTGCCTAGTATGACTGTAGTGTGTGAGTGAGTGTTGGTGGTGGACGGAGGGGCCGATGGCGCACTATGGCAGCCTCGCCTCCGTCAGTCTGCCCCAGGGCAGCTGTGGCTACAATAGTAGCTTACCACCACTAAGTGTGGCGTGAAAGAATAAAATGCCTTAATTCTGTAAAGCGATTTGATTGTCTATGATAAAGTGCTATATAAAATCCAATGCAGTATTATTATTATTATTATTACTGTAGGATGTGAGCAGTCAGAACAAAGTGGTTTCTTACCCGGCTGTCCTCCTGCATGTCCCATTCAGGGCTGAACATGTGGAATGGCTGACTTTCCGGGTGGGTGCAGTTAGAGAACTGGAAGAGGCTGGAGAATGTGCGTCTGTTCTCAGGCGTGTCAGGGAAGATGGCATCCTGGAAGTTGACTCCATGGGGAAGGATGTTGTAGTTCTCATCCATCCTACAGGGGATGAAGAAGGAGGAGAAACTGGATGCAAGAAGATTTTTGGAAATTCTCTAAATGTCTCCAATGTATGATTATTAAGCAATTAATTTATTTGAAAGCCTGTGGGAAGAGGTTAAAGTAATTACATTACTGTAATTGAGTTGCTTTAATGGGTACTTGTACTTTTTTGTGTGTATTTGTTAAATAAGTAATTTTACTTGTACTTAAGTACATTTTACAAGAAGTAAAGTCATTCGTTATATTTAAACACCCAACTGTGACTCAGTAAGTTACTATTTTTTGTGAATATTATTATTTATTTTTTATGTGATATTTGGTCTCTTCACATCGAACATAATCCATATGATCTGAGATCTGCCATTTCTGATCAACGCCCAGCCACTTTCTTTGGTTCAGGTCGAGGTTTCTACCTATTATGTTGTTACCCACATGCACAGTTTTAGAGTTCATAAATGTATATAGACTTAGAGCCTAAGAATTTTTTTTTTTTTATTATTTTGAATTGAATTCATTGGGGTTACAGTATTTTATTTTAAAAATAATTGTACATTTTGACAAACCTTTTATTTTATACAGATGCCTTTGTGGAATTCACATTAAGTTCCAATAGTGCAAGATTTGGTCTCACTTAACTTTTACTTTGTAACCACAGGAATAGTGGTGTGAAGGGTTTATAAGTGCCGCAAATGTCTTGAAAGTGGAAAAGATTTGTAGAAAAGGCATTGAAATTTGATGGAGAAATGGCAGGAATGGGAGTAATTTACCAACAATGCATTAAAATTAGCAAAAAATAGAAAGAAAACGTGATTAAAAAAAAAAAAAAGTTCAAAATATGGCAAGGTTGGTGTAGCTGCAGAAAATTGTAAAAATAAGCAAAAACGGGCTCAAATTGTTTAGAAAAATCAATTCTTGAAGGCATCTTGCAACCCCCTCCTAATGGGGGTTGCCAGATGCCCCCCAAAATGGGGTCCTGGCCCCAAGGTTGAGAACCCCTGCATTAGAGAGTGGGAATTCTAAGCATGTGACTTAATTTACACTGAAAAACAGTCACAATTTAAATAATTTCACCTAAGATGCATGCCTGAGTATTATTTATTTGAGCTACTTTTTACTTGTACTTGAGTACAGTTTCAATCAAAGTAACAGTATTCTGCTTGAGTAGGATTTATCAGTACTCTTTACATCTCTGGCTCCATCACAGACAATGACAGACTGTTCTCTGACCTCACCTGAGGAAGAAGAAGTAAGAGTAGTTCTCCATGACAGTGTGGGACTGACAGGACAGGTAGCCCATTCCAGTCAGGTTGAGCCTGGATCCAGAGGGCACCTCCAGCATGCTCCCCCAGGCTTGGTCACAGAGCAGCTCCACTTCAGCAGAGTACAGCAGTCCTTCCTCTGCGCCCTCGTACCCGTAGCTGAACCCAAAGGGCAGAGAGTTGTACAGGCTGCCCGTTGAATCGTGTACGGGCTCCCGGTGGATCCCTAACACCCGGGCGTACACGATGATCTCTGCCAGCTCCGCTCGGCAGCCCTCACTCAGCGGTCGCCACTCAGAGGGCAGCTGGCAGCCGTGCGTAAATGTGTCCAGATGCGTAAAGACGCAGAGCGCGGAGAGGAGGAGTGCGGTCGGAGACATCTCTAAAAAAGTCTGTAATCCAAAGTCCTCTTTACAAGTAATATAACAAAAATCTATCTAAAAAATAAAAGGTTTTAATATCGTCCAAAACGTTACAGAAAAGCAAACTGATGCTTACCTGCATGAGGATGCATCGCAGTTACAAACGTTTACCTATCCATCTTACAAAAGTGCTTTTCTTCAATGACCGTGAATAAAAACTTCAACCATCAAACATTTGAGTGCTTTTAAAGCACAGCACAGCAGACACAGCGCCGCAAACTACTCCAACCTGCTGCGTTCGTTCATTCCTCTGCGCTGTGTTAGCGGGAGGGCGCACACATGCTGCGTTCAAGGACCAATGCTCAGCTCAGATAGTTTAAAACACAGAATCAGATCGGGGGAAAAAATACTAAATATTTAAAAATAAAAATAATAATAAAAATCTCTTGTGAAAAAGCTGATGAGAAGTGGAAAATATGAAGTGCAGCATCGTTCTTCTTCCAAACAGCATAAACTGGTGTTTCTTTATCTTATATTCTTAACTGGTGGCTCGAATCCAAAAAAGGGTCGAGTGGGTTAGTGGGAATATACTGGAATTAAAGTCTGAAATCCCAACGCTTGTATTTTAAAAGGAGTTTTTTATTCAGCAGAATAGCATCTATTCACACATCTAACAGTAGAGGGCGTAGTCTATGCTTGTTTTTGAACGCACAATGCCTTTATTAAAGAATCTATTTGTACGGTTGCCGTACGGACAATCTTTGTGCTATTGGTACGTTTACTGAAGTACACGCACGTAGGGCTAAGTTATCCCTATATCGCAACAGTTTTTAGAGTTAGGTTTACTGTTAGGGTTTAGTCTTAGTCACGTGACCTAAACTGGCCAATGAGGGGTGCTGCGTACGGATAGAACGTCAGTATATTGATACGACAACCGTACGGATAGCCACTGCCATATTTTATGTTTTAAAGCAGCGGTTCCCAACCTTGTTTGGGTCGTGACCCTAATTTGATATCTCAAATGTTCGGCGACCCCAGAGACATTTTTTTTCCTCTATAATTTGTTTTTGATCATGTTTATTAAAATGCGCTACAAAAAAAAAAAGAGGAGTGCATTTAATTCATCAATAATAATTTAATCTTTTTTAAACATGTGTTTTTTTGTTTTGTTTTTTTGTTTGTTTCTTTTTTTCCATTTACTAGACATTTCAGGCGACCCTATGTTAATTCCAGACAACCCCACATAAGGTCACGACCCCAAGGTTAAAAACACTAATTTAAAGGCTAATAATATATTACTCCAATAAAGGGTGTTGTTGTTGTTGTTGTTGTTGTTGTTGTTGTTGTTTCCTTCTGTAAAACATTGTTCCTTGTAAATCCAGGTGAAAGGATGTCTTAATAAAACAAATTCAAGTCATTGATTTTAAATTTTATTTAAATCTTTCACTACTTATAAGATAAATTCGAGATTACTTTTGTTGTAATGTGCGCTGTAAAAATAAAGTTTAATTTAATTTAATTGAATAAAGCATATCTGCCTCTAAGACTTTTGAGTACATTAGCTTATTTTTAAATATTATTATTATTATTATAATTCTTATATGTTTAAACTGGACCATCTTTTTTTTTTTTTAAATTGTTTATTAGAAATTGAATATTTCCTTATTTTGCTTTGCAATTTTTAAAATAAGTTTAAACCAGTTGAACCCCAATGCCTTTATCATGGCATACATGTTCAGTTTTCTGTGAAGGTTTCAACATGCTCGGGTTTTTACTGCATATAAACCTTTCAGGGTTTTTGAACACAGCTATTGTTAAATGATCTGTCTGGATCACCTTGTACGGCTTCTGAGAATTGGTTAACACTAAAAATGAATTTGTGTCAAAACACAAATGTATAATCTGACCATGATATCAAAATTACTCAGCATTTTATTGATGTGAGTGAGGGTGAAGAGCCTGGATTTTGTCATTCAGTTTCAGAATAAAATACTCATCTTGAATGAGTGTGAATCATTCATTCTAGCAGGTCGTCCATGTATGAATGAATCCATGGAGAAATATCAGATTTCACAATGATATTCACTCTTTAAGAGACAATAGGGACATCTAGTGGTTGTTAAAGATAATGCTTCTTTGTTTTGTTTGTATAATATATTCCCATTTTCATCATTTTTTGTTTTTGTATCAAATAATGTTTATATATATATATGCATTAAAGGGACACACACGACAAGGCCTCAATCACGGGATCTCCAGCCTTCTATTTCCATGTGTAATCAAAAGATGACTCTTAAAGGGAATTCCCACGGTCCACAGTAGGTTTCACCCACGTTGCAGTGGGTGCTGACTGCACAGACCTACCTGCTGACGTCACCTCAGAGAAACATAAACCTTGGGAATCTATAGAGAGCTGCGTCACATACAGAAAGTTAGCCTCATCTAGCCGGAAATAGTTGGTCTACACCTTCAAAATAAATACCTTTTTATTTTTTTAAACAAATAGTTAAGTGGTTATTTGTGATTTTGGAAAAATAGGCCTTTTTTTTGTTTTTGTTTTTTGTTTAAATAAAAGTGTCTATCTGTACGGTTGCCGTACGGACAACCCCCTGTGCTAATGGTACGGTTACCGAAGTTCAAGTACATAGCGCCTTAGGGTTAAGGTTAGGTTATAACCCATTATCGCAACAATTTTTAGGGTTAGAGCCAGAGTTAGGGTAATGTTTAGTCTTAGTCACGTGACCTAAACTAGCCAAATAGGGGCGCTGCATACGGATAGAATGACGGCATATTGATACGGCAACCGTACGGATAGCCACTGCCTTTGTTTATTCAACAAATACATTTTGGTACACAAAGCCATATTTAGCGGTAATACAACTTGCTCAAAATCCCAGTTTGCATTTTATCCCCCTTAACTCAGAGCTTTTCAACCTTTGGGTCGTGGTCGCCTGGAAATAAAATGGAGTTGCCTGAAATGCCTAGTAATAGTAAAATAAAAATAAATGACTGATTCAAATAATATTTTTACATTTTTAAATTGTATTTATTTATCTATTTGGCACAATAAAACAACAACATACAATATCACAGAAATAGACATACAGTGCAGGAAGAGGCAGAAAGCTTAAAGACCGTAAATAATTATTATTCTTTTTAAAATTGAAACACCACACAATCTCAAACAACTGCATTCTATACATTCATTTTCTCAAATATAATTGTCGTTCAAATAAAATGCATTGTAATAATATCTGAGCTTGTGCGTATTGCCACTTTGTGCACTAGTATTTACTACTCTGTATTTGTAACACAAATGTATACATATATACATACATATATACATTAGGGGTTTGGGTTAGTTGGGTTACGGTTGGAGGTTAGTGGTTAGGGTTTAGGGGTTAGGGTTAAGGTTAGGGGTTAAGGTTAGGGGTTAAGGTTAAGGTTAGGGGTTAAGGTTAGGGGTTAAGGTTAGGGGTTAAGGTTAAGGTTAGGGGTTAAGGTTAGGGGTTAAGGTTAAGGTTAGGGGTTAAGGTTAAGGTTAGGGGTTAAGGTTAAGGTTAATGTTAAGGCCGGGGCTCTGGGGGTTAGGGGTTAGGGGTTAGGAATTAGGGATTAGGGTTAGGTGTCGTTAGGGTTAAGGTTAGGGCCAGGGCCCTATGAGTTTGGGTAACAAAGGGTTAGTGTAACAAACAACACTTAATGACAGCCTTTATGAAACCTTATTTGTGCTAATGACAGGTGTCATGTCTTTATAATGAGAGCGTAATGTCAGCCTTTGTGTATAAAACTTCATGTAAAGTGTTACCAAAATATATATATATATTTTTTTAATAATAATAATTTTAGAGAAAGAAAGTCTCTGGGTTCACCAGAAATTAATAAAATAAAAAGGGGTTCACGACCTGAAAAAGGTTGGGAACCACGGCCCTATTGACCTAACTGCAAAAATGACCATAATTACAATTTTTAAAAAAAGTTTGTATTGAATAAATATCATTTGAAATTATAATAATTATTATGTGTAAGACTGGAATGTTATTTTTTGGAGTATTTAAATCAAAATCAGGGAAGACACTGCCAAACTTTTAATTACAACGCATAAAAAATTACTCGTAATACTACAGAAAAAGCATATCAAGGAAAAACACTGAAACATAACCCATTAAATAAATAAATAATAATAATAAAAAGAAACACGAACAAATAATTGAATATTTCAGTAAGCTAAATCCTGCCACCGAATCTGCAATTAAACTATGTTGCACTCTAGCGTTTGCGTCATGCTTTTATTCTGAAGTACCAAACCGGTAACTCTTCATCATCCGGGGTTTTATTACTAGCTTGAGCAGAAGAAGCAGCTTTCTGAGAAGTCACAGTTGTTTCTTCCTCATTCGGTGTGTGTGTGTGTTTGTTTCTGGTCCAGACTGTCATTGTGTGTCCGTAGGTGTCAGTAGTTTGTCGGTGGGAACCGAGTTGACGGCAGGTGAGTTTGAAAGCGTTCAGCTTGTTGAGACTCGGTAACTTTTCAGTGTTTTCTGACAGCTGTGGAGCAGCGAGGCCTCGTGAAGGAAAGAGAAACTAACCCTGAGTCATAATAACATATATCTGCTCCTTACGCAACAATGTGGTGTTATTTAGAGAGTGTAGAACTAGTGTATTATTATTATTATCATTATTTACCACAGCGCTAGAATTAAACATAGCTGTTATAAAACCTTGTGTGTTATTTTGTGGGCAGGTCAGGGTGAACTGTGCTGTTCTCTACTGGGACTAATTAGGTTATCATGTGACTTTAGTGTTGCTGTGAGTCACGGTAGACATGACATGATTTATACACTCTTTATAAACACTAAAGCGCGCAGATTCACCAGGCACTCACATGATTTTAGTTAAAAATAAATATTAAAAAATTCAAAATAAAATAAAAATGTATTTATATATTTAGGTTTTTTGTGAGTTTTCATCTGATGATAAGGAAAAGTTTAGCAAAAAAATGTGTTATTGGCTTGGTTTAGCAACATATCTACGTTTCTGAACTAATATTTGTTTAATATTATAATAATATAACATAACATATTATACATTACATAGTAACATATGAATAATAATATTTATGATTTTTTTTTGATGAAGTTTTTTATAAATAAGATTTTAAATATATTTTTTCTTGATTACTGAGATTTATTTTTAACATGAATATTGAGATTTTTTTCCTTATTTTTTCCTATTAATGAACTTGATTAAATAAAAGCTTCAGCAAGATAACTTGAATAATATTCTATTAGTAAAATAAGTTAGTAGCTTTGATATTTTTGTCTGAACCAATAAAACTATTTTTCTGTGAGATAATGTGAAGGAAACAACATTGGTCTTGTTTATTTATATATTAACACAATTTGGATGATAATAATGATCATTAACATGTAGATTTAGAGATTGCAGAAGTAGCTCATTTCCACCCATATTGTGATTTAAAGAGTACAGCACGCACTTCCCTACCACTACTACATTACCCATAAGCCACAGCAGCTTACAGGACCAGGCACATTCACCCATATTGTGATTTCCACAAATGGTATTTTCTCATTTTTGGGAATCCAGAACATCACCAAAATGTAATCACCTGTTCTTTGTCCCATTCTCAACATTTTCTGAAATTTTCATCCAAATCTGTTCTTAACTTTTCAAGTAATGTTGATGCTAGCAAACAAAGAGACAGACAAACACAGGTAAAAACATAACCTTCCGCTCTGTGCTTTCTGCTTGGTGGAAGTAATTACCATGTGATCAGTGACTTGTACTATCCTTACTTTAGGCTTGTGGTGTAAATGAAAATCAAAAACCAAGACAAATATGTCTCTCTATGCTCAGCCTCATGGCCTCTGGAAGCCCCATGATGAACGGCGACATTTCTCGCTCTCCCAGTCAGTCTGGGACACTGGTAGACACTCTGCAGCAAATGAACATCCTGATCCAGGAGAACAGAGCCCTGACAGGTTTGATGAAATACACTAAGATTGAAGGTTTTGCCATGAATGTGACCAACAGCTCTGCCTGTTCTCTCTTTCTCTCTCTCTCTCAGAAGCCTTCCATCAGACCAATCTGACGATGAAGGAGCGTTTTGAGGGTCTGTCCATTTGGCGAGAGAAGCAGCAGGACGAGCGACACTTTCTGGAGCAAAGGCTCGAGGAGGCTCGAACCTGCATGGAAGCTTTGACCGTCCAGAACCAGGAGCTGACCCTGAGGGTTGAGGAGGGAGCAGGGGTGGGAGGATCCCAGAAAAACGTACAGGTAGGTGTCGCCATATCTGTTAAATCTATCTGTGTGCCACATTGGAGACTATATAGTTGGTGTTCCCTTCAGGGAGCAGCATCCAATCAGAGTTCAGAGCTGGAGGTGTTGCGTGCCCAAGTTTCTCGTCTTCAGGCAGAGAAGAACGACCTGGTGGCTCTGAACTCTGAGCTGCAGCTGAAGGCAGAGCGGGACTCACAAGATGACTCCTTTATAGAAATCATCAGCGTGTCGGTGAGCAGAAGTAATAAGTGACATTAAAGAAGTCCTTTATTTTGAAATGATGAAAATACCTAATGTGTAATGTTTCACCTCAGAATGGAGCAAACAAGGAGTCTGGTCACGCAGGTGTAAGCATGACGTCGTCCCGCCTGGATAATGAAGAAGTGACGGTCAGCCAGCTGCTCCAGTCTCTGAGGAACGAGACCCAGCGAGGGGAGAAGCTGCAGCTGGAGCTGCAAGCATGTGATGCCAGGTACTGGGATCAGTGTGTAGATCAGGGGTGCCCAACGCGTTGGTCGCGATCTAGCGGTTGGTCGTGGAGGCATTTTGTGTCGATTTTTGTGTCGAAAGCCGCTCACATTGACAAGAACGGGTACAGCAGCATCATCAGACAACCTACGTGTGTGGAAGCCATTGTAGATCAAGTGTTATTTTGTCTTTATAACTATCCAAAAATAATAATGCATTCAAATAAATTCTGCTATTAATTATTGTCATAGTTTAGGTTGTAATATTCTCATCAAAAATATTTAACTTTGCACTTTGTTTTTGGAGAAACTGCATATTTTGTGTTTTTGCTGTATTAAAAAATCAAGGTTTCTCATGACTGAAAGTCCATAAAAACATAAAAACAGTTTGAAAATTGTAAATAATTGTTTATCTATGGATAGGTCTGAAGTAGTTGAAAAGATCTGACGTAGTGGAAGTAAAAAAATATAATTATGTAGTACATTTTTATTGCACTTTTATGAGATGGACCCTCGGATTCTCATTCTTATCTGTACTGTAAAGTTCAAGTTTGAATGACAATAAAGAAAGTCTAAATCTAAGTTTGTGAACTGAAGGTGTACAAGTGTATGTACATGTAGAGGAGTGCACAGGGGCTAAAGAACAAAGTCAGCTACAAATACTGATCCTGATACAAATACTTTCATCCACCCGCACACACACTGGTTCTATAACCCTGTAATTAGCCATAATAGTCCATCACCATCATGGGTCTGTCATTTCCTCCATTTCCTCCTTACTGGATCCTTTAATTTCTAAGTGTTTTCTAATCAATATACCAACATATTACCTACAATAAGTGTTTTCCTTTGTTTAATTTGGCTTTTCGTGAGTTTTCCTGATTTTACTTCTCCGTTGTATGAACATCAGCCTCTCAGAGAACTCACAAGATATGAGTTAATGCAGACAAGGCATTTGTGTGTTCTGATTTTAACTCTGTATATTTTTATTTTCAAAATATTTTTATTGATTGTATTCACATTTTTTAATACTTTTCAACATTATTATTGTATTTTAATATTAAACAAATATGTAATAATTATTTAATAATTGTAATAGTTTAAATATTAAAATCACATTATTTTCAGTTATAACCCCCCCAGCACAGTAGATTGTGAAGAGCTGAAAAAGGTTGCCCCCCTGGTGGAGATGAATGCTTGTTTATTTGTGTTGCTCTGAGGACTCGTTGTTTACTGTGTAATGTGTTGGATTCTTCTGCAGGATCAAAGAGCTGGAGAGAAAACAGAGTAACGTTGACCAGAGAATATCAGAGAGCACTCAGACAGAGACTTCAGACACTGAAGGGGATGCTGGGAAAAAGGTAAAAAAGGTAGATTTTGTCTTGTTTACAACCCAACAATGCTGATGGTTCCTTCAAAGCTTGTCCGTGTTGAGAAGTGACCTTTACTGTGTTTTGTTTTCAGGCAGCGTCTGAGGTGGAGAATTTGAAATTTCAGACCAAATCCCTGTTTGCTGAGCTGCAGCAGGCCCAGAATAAGCTGGATGAAGCTGAAGGCATGAAGAGAAACCTGCAGGACAGGTCACACACAATGTTCAGCACATAAATTCAAACACCACTACCAACAAATGAAACCGTTTATTTACCGGTGTTCAGATGGATTTCCTCTGTTGATCATTTTGATGCGATGTGGTCTGGGTTTGTCTCTGTGCAGATGTCGTGAGATGGAGCAGGATGTGGTCTCTCTGAAGGCTCAGCTGGGAGATAAACAAACAGTGCAGACAGAGAACGACCGTCTGAAGCTGCAGCTGAGCAGCATGCAGGCTCAGAGTCTGATGGAGCAGAGGAAAGCCAGCGAGGAGAGGTCAGAGCACACACGCACACACTCACACTCCTCAGCAGCCTCCATAGAAGTTATATATCTAAATTTACCAGAGTGTGTGTGTGTGTGTGTGTGCGTTGCGTGTCACTTTGTGCCAATGGTTCATTATACCACAGGCTTGGGCCAGTAAATCAGGTCATGTGTTTCTGTTAGTTCGAGAAAGACGCATTAATGGATGCTGACTGGCCTCTACATGCGTGCACGGATGTGAATAGTGTCTAAATTGAAACAGGTTGTGGCTTAAATAGACATTGGTTTCTTTGGGGTCGTACGGGGTCGGGCCGTGTTCTGTTAGGCTTGGGTTGGGGATCCATTAAAGCTCTTCTCCCGCCGCTACTCTTGGTTCTGCCACACTATCTGGGCTGACCTAAGATGGACTGTGACGACTAAGTAAGGGGCACTAAAACAGTCACAGCACCTCCTGCTGTTTAAGCAGAGTATTGAAGCACATACTGTGACGTACCCATTGTATTTTATTTTGTAATGGTGCATTAATAACATTGCTATCATTCCCAGACTAGTGGCCCAGCCTGTTGTGCAGTGACACATCACATAAGCTGAGTCAATATATATTGACTGTTCAGGAATGTTGATGGGAATTCCAACAAACATTGAACTCAGCATTCCACAGGAGTTTTTTTTTGTCTGCATGTTGTCAAAGGTTAACACTACATTTATTCTGAATTCATTATTCTGAATTAAATCATTTGGAATTAAAGTGTTCTGCTTTGTGTTTACATGGAAATAGTAATTCCAAATTGAGGTTTACATGGAAATGCATGTATTTGCCTTTATTCAATTCCGCTTTAGGTCTGGGTGTTGGGAAGGGTTCTGATTGGACCGATAGATGTATCATGATGAAGCCTGTTTCATTTAATGTCCGTGTATGTGTAACACATGTTTATGCTACCGTCCATCCACTCTTTTCATGATATCCATATATTCTAAGGCTCCTCTTAAATAAATAGTCTCTGCTTGAGTCCAACCCTTGCTTCGAGCTGCCATCCTGGATGATGATTAAGATCGGAATTAAAATCGTAATAAACCAGCCACCTACTTCGGATTTAAGTTTAATTCGTAATGGTTATTTTCATTCGGAATTAGGTGTTAAAAGGGTCATTTTAATCTTTATAAAGAGGATTTTATGGTAATTTTTATTCTGAATTAAAGGGGGATTAAGGCTCTCGTGTAAACGCATGAATGTTAGGTGAGAAACACCTAACATTGCATTTATCACAACAGATTCTCCTCTATCTCCTTGATTTTTGTCTGTATCAGATTACATTTCAGACAAATCTTGTTCTGTTTTATTTTTTATATTTGCCACTGGGTTAGATTTGTGTGGATAATGACGGGTCAGCACAGGAAGCATCAATAACAATGATTTTTGTGATTCAGGTTCATTTTCATTTATGTGTCTTTGGAATCACAGCCTTTTGTGATTTATTATTAACTGAAGTGTGTTGTTTAAAATCATGATTATTGCTGAACGTTCAATTAGTCTGCAGACCTCCTCCTGCTCAATATGTTGATGGTGTTTCTTCAACCACAGGAATAACCTTTCTCAGCTTAAAGACGCCTACACCAAACTGTTTGAGGACTACAATGAGCTGAAGGTGGAGAAGTTAAAGAGAGAGGTAGCGTGGCTGATGTTTATCTTTTATTTTTATTTTTTTTTAATAATATATCAGTTTAAATTTAGCAGCTGTGGGATTCTGATCCTTCTCTGTGGTGCGGCTCTCACAGGAGGTAGAGAAAGAGAGTGTGGACGAGATAAAGCTACGGCTGACTGCAGCTGAGGAAGCTCTGGCTGTGAAACAGGACAGGATCGATCAGATGAAACAGGAGATTTACCAGAAGGAGAAAGAACTGGAGACCATTTCTGTCTTCCAGGCTCAGGTGAGTGTCCATTCTTATCTCATAACTGGGATTCCTATTCATTCTAATCAAGGTTGGGCTCAGTTACATTTTTCAATTGAAATTACGTCTTCAATTATCCATGTTCAATTACAACTTAATCATGATTACAGTGACTCACATTTTTTCCTATTACAATTGAAATGACAATTTTTTTTTTCCCCTCAAAGTCCATTACAATTACGTTCTCAGTTACCAAAGTTCAATCATGATTAATCACAATTACTGACCTGAAAAAAATAACCCGATAAAACGTAACTTTCCTCTTGTGTTAGCTTTCTGTTAGCATCTGTAATGATAACGGGTCAGTTTTGATCCATGTCTTCAATCAGCTGTAAAATACAGTAAAAAATATTATCTATCATCTAATTTGTTTTTTGTCTCTTGGTTACGTTGTTAGGCTCCTTAAGAGAACTGTATGGTATAGGTAAACGTATTTTAATAATCGTTAACTACCTATTAGGGGTGTCCCGATTCGATATTGATATTAGATATTGGTTTGATATCAGCCAGAAAACGAATATCGGATTTTATTGGACTGCATTTAAAATCTCCGATATATATTATATTTATTCAGTTGTAGAATACTGTAGATATTATGATGGTTAAATGTATGTAACCAGTTGGTTAATCTACTGTTGCTGACTATTGTTCTGTTTGAGTAACATCACTTGATCAAGACTTTTCTAACATTCCACACAACAAAATAAGTCATAAAAGCATGTATTATTTGTGCTGATGTCATATCGGTATCGGCCAGTACTCAAGACGGTAATATCGGTATCGTATCGGGTGTGAAACAAAAAAAGTTGTATTGGTACGTCCCTATGTTTAAGCAATAGAACTGTAACATGGTTCCCCAGGTTTCTGTTTAATTCAATTGTAAATGACAGTTTTTATAGACTTTCCATGCCATTTCCAATTGTAATTAATTATCAATTACGTGAATACAATTATAATTGACCCCAACCCTGATCCTAATGCAGACACCAACTTCTTAGGTACTTTTTATTGACTAAACGAGAAGAAACCCAGTTCTGGATAGCGTACAGGCTCCTTTAATATTTATCTGTGCACCATGCAGGCAGAAGTCTACTCCTCAGACTTCTACGCAGAGCGTGCAGCGAGGGAGAAGATCCACGAAGAGAAGGAGCGTCTGGCTACGCAGCTGGAGTACATCAAGAAGCAAAACATGCAGCTGCAGGACGAAATGGACTCACTGGGCCGGTACGTACAAGCCACAGCACCAATATAGGAAAAATCATTTACTTTTCACTGAAAGTAGGGCTGGGTGGTATCCCAGTTCATACCAAATAGCGGTATACATTTTTGTTATGATATTAATTTTTAATATACCGCCGCACCGGTGTATTTGGTTACGCAGCAATCAGAACACTGCGCTGCGCCGCATTTCAGTCAGGACTCTTTTCATTGTTGCACTTCTAAATAGGAATGTGAACAGTAGCGCTCTGGTGTTAGTTACGGTGTAAATGGATGAGAAATACATTGAATGCTCTGAAGCTGCATGTGCGCATGTGCCTGTGTGCGCATGCCTCTGCTACAGGATGACAACACTCACGGACATAGACATTATATACGTATTAAATGTTAATGCTCGCGGAGGCATGGTTAACTTAGCATGTCGGCAGTAATACACAAAAAAAGAGGGCAAAAAGGATTGCAATCTGTAATTCCTGTAGCGCGGAAATAAGTCCTGGTGGAGCTGCAAACAAAACGCTACATTATTCACCCTAAGTAACCACCACACCACTGAGTATACAGCTTTTAAAGCTAGAAATCAAGCTAATGCTAAAGCTAAGCCAGTGCGGCAAGGAGCCATTGGGTGTTATACCTTAATAACAGATGGAATCGGGCTGTGTCTCATTGTAGCTTGTATTACTATTAGTGTAGAATTATTCTACAATATTCAGTCATCATGACAGTAAAATAGACCATCCTAAGTCAATCTACTGCAGTAATTCCTCTCTCAACCAGTAGAAAATACTGTGAACACCTGATTATACAGTTAAGAAATATATATACCGTCATATACCGTGAAACCGCTAGAATTTTGAAAAATACCGTGATATACATTTTTGGTCATATTGCCCAGCCCTACCTGAAAGAAATAATTTGATCTGAAAAACTACCAAGTGTGAGTCATTCTGAAAAATGGCCTTGATTCATTTTGGACATCATTGGCTCCAGTTGTCCTTGTGTTAGTGTCAGTGCTTCTCAAAGTGTGTGACGCGCCCCCCTGGTAGGGAATGGGAGTATGACAGGTGGGGCGTGATAAACAGAAGGACATTTTTAATTTCATTCTAATCTTCTTAAAAATCTTCCTTCGTGGACAACAAAGATAATTAAACTAAACAAACAAACCAAAACGCCTACATGCAAAGAAAGCCTACAAATGTGGCAGAAATTAGAAGAGCATTTAATTATTAGACTGCATTAGATATGTGACTGGGGGAAAAAACTGTAATGTGGAACTAAAGTGAAATAATAATGATTGAGGTCGTCATGTGAAGTGAAGCAGAACAATAAACAAACTTTTGATAGCTGACTTAATAAATGTATTTCCTTTTTTGTTTTCTTAAGCTTTTTGGCACAGATTAAAAACAATGTTTTGTTATTTCCTGTAATTTTGACTGCTGCACTTTTTCATTTGTTTTTTATGCAGGTGATTAGTTCATTTTAGTTTTTGATTTATTATGAAATATGATGTTACTTGTTCCCCATTTGTTCATTAAATTTGTTTGTGTTATTTGTCAGGATTATTTGGGGGTGCGATGGGCGCAGGTGGGGCTTGAAAGTTTACCTTTATTCAAAAGTGGGGAAGTACCCAAAAAAGTTTGAGAGCCACTGTGTTAAGTTGTCAGATTCAGAGAGGAAAGGATTTAATAAATAAACAAACCAAGTAGCAGATGGAGACCTGTATTCCACCCTTTCTAAGCCATTATTTTCTCTGTCACAGACTCTCACTGAACGAGATGCAAAGGCGACACATCACAGCAGGAGCAAATGCACATGAAGCGGGTGCATCTCTTGTTGGGAGAGGTATCACCAGTTTAATATTAATAATATGTCACCTATACAATTGTTAACAGTGACTAATTCTTAGTGTTTTCTTCCCTTGTTCTTCAGGCGTAGACTGGCAGCATGAGGGAAACATCCCAGAACACGCCTGCCCCAAATGCAACGAGATCCTCCCTGACCTGGACTCCCTGCAGATCCACATCATGGACTGCATTAATTAAAATCCACATAGTTTTCTGCACTGACAGCTACTGTTTGCACCTTAATCAGAGTCTTCCTCTGCTGTGTTCTGTACGTCCTCTACCTGTGAAGTTACTCCACTGCTCCCAGACCAGATGGTTGTGTTCACTGTTTAATGTTGACACTTTATTCCAGGAAGAATTTTAGTCTGGGAACGCATGTAGAGTGTGACGGCATTTCTGTCATTTAAAGTTTGTTGAACAAGTGAGAAATAAATAAATTGAGACCCACAAGCTAACTTTTGTTTTATCAAAGATATTTCATCTTATATTTTAATAAATGCTTCATATTCTCATTTCATTATTAAAGCTGTCACTGTTGGGCAGTGGGTTCTGTACTCCTCATACTATGCTGTACAATAAAGAAATATAAAACTTGATTTGTGTACTGTAGCGTGACCATCACATGTCTGTGGAGATGTTTACCAATGTTGTATTGTGTAATAACCATGGGAATGTTGACTGGTATAGAAAACAAATATTGCAAAAATGATTAACATTCTTCACCCTGTTTCCTGTTCTGACTTGGCTTGTTTTTCTTCTCACTGCCAAACATTCCCCCAGTTTGATATTGGCACTCCACTTTGGGAGATCTATTCACAAATTAACCCAAATTACAAATAGCAAAATTACAGAAAAGAGAAAAAAAATCCAAAATAGGAGTGTTTGAACTGGTTTGGGCATGTATTTAAAGGCTGATGAGATCACACACATTTTTGTTTCAGTGTACTATTTTGTAGAAACTGTGGAAACTATTTTAATTGATCGCAAATTAAGTATAAACTAAAACTAAACAATAATTTCCAATAAAATGAATTTATTACAAAGTTAATTTCTTGCATTTTTGGAGGATTTTTTTTACTTTCCATTATCAAAACATTTTTTTTTTTTGTAATAACTGTTGAAATGATTAAAAGACTGAGTGTTACTGATTTCAACATATATTTAATAACAGATTAAATTGCCCATATTTAAAACATTAAGAGGCGAGTTATTAGAAAGCTGCAATTGTCAGCACGATGTCTTTGTCCTTCAGCTACACTACAGAAATAATTATTCTAAATAGCCTCAAACTTGATAATTATTCATTCTTAATATCTACACAAACAATTTATTCATGAACAATTATTCATTCATCTCCAATGATTACTTTAACTTGGAGTCCGTCAAGTGTGATCTCGCGGATTTTCTTATTTTTGATTAGGCAGCTTGTTGGACACCTCACAGCATTATGACAACACAGCTGGGTCCTCAGCTTAGCGCCAGTTTAGAAAGGGTTCATTTGGGCGACAAAGCGGAATCTAAAGAATCATTTTTAACCAACCAACTTTTAACATAACTTCATTGCATTTAAACATACACAAAAAGCAGGGTTTTCCCAGATATTTGGTCAGAGAGCGACATTATATTTTAGTAAACAAGAACAAGTCTGAAGCTGTGAACGGAGACTGGGGTAGGTGTTTGTATGAATTTACTATTAATCAGCAAAGTTTGTGTTCAATTCATGTTTACTTTTGTTGTCTATTATAGAATGTGTAAAACATATAATGGAGTTTAAACTAATGTCGAGTTAATATTGAGCTTTCTGAGCCAGGCCCGTCATCATTGACTCCTAAGTGTTTAAATGTTTAAATAGTGAGTGCTCCAAACTGTTTCCTATTAACATTTACACCTGACATGGGCAACTGGTGACATGTGGCCCCAGATCTAATTTCGCGTGGTCCCCAGGTAAATCCGCAAAATGACTCCAGAAATACACAAAACGACTTCAAAATACACTATACAACTGAAATACACAAAACGACTACGAAAACATAGTTGTAACACCCAAAACAAACCCCAAAATGACAGGGAAATTACAGAAATAACTTCAAAAACACAAAATCATAGTGGTAACACTCAAAACAAACCCCACAATACCAGAAATAACTTCAAAAACATAGTGGTAATACTCAAAACTAACCCCAAAATAAAAGGAAAATACCAGAAATAACTTCAAAAACATAGTTGTAACACTCAAAACAAACCACAAAATGACAGGAAAATACCAGAAATAACTTAAAAAACACAAAAACATTCTAGTATTACCCAAAACAAACCCCAAAATGACAGGGAAATTACAGAAATAACTTCAAAAACATAGTGGTAACACTCAAAACAAACCCCAAAATAACAGGAAAATACCAGAAATAACTTCAGAAATACAAAAAAACATAGTGGTAATACTCAAAACAAACCCCAAAATAACAGGAAAATACCAGAAATAACTTCAGAAATACAAAAAAACATAGTGGTAATACTCAAAACAAACCCCAAAATAAAAGGAAAATACCAGAAATAACTTCAGAAATACAAAAAAACATAGTGGTAATACTCAAAACAAACCCCAAAATAAAAGGAAAATACCAGAAATAACTTCAAAAACATAGTGGTAATACTCAAAACAAACCCCAAAATAAAAGGAAAATACCAGAAATAACTTCAAAAACATAGTTGTAACACTCAAAACAAACCTGAAAATTACATAAATTACTTCAAAAACACAGAAAACGACAAACAAAATATATGACAACAACAAAAACCCAAAAGAGTCAAAATGACCAAAAAAAAAAAAACACAAAACACATGAAATGACAACAATAACACAACATAACCACAAGAACAGTCAAAATCCTTTGTTGTTTCCTGTATTAATGTTTAGATGAATTATTATTCTAAATGCTGACATAAATGTTGATAATTTGGTCCTGAATCAGACGATCACATGTTTTTAGGCCCCACTATGATAACAGTTGTCCACCTCTGACTCACAGCCTTTTCATGAGAGGTTGCGACTGCAGCATTCTGGTAATAAATTCATCCAGTCATTCATTTATTTGTGTTTAACAGTATAAATGAACAACAATGTTATCCACATAGCCTGCTAATAAAGGTTACCTGCTGCTGCAGCTCTATTCAAGTTCTCAATCTTCATTTTCAAACAATTGTAGCTGCTGCTGTGTTTATACACAGTTATCTACAGGTTGAGCTCTCTCATTGACTGTAACTGTGGTCGAGATGCTCAGATAACTTGATTTGTTACAGAACAATGTTCCCCGTAATCAATCATTGACTAATACTTAGCTACGATACTAGCTGTAACATATTCAATTTATATTCTAGTATTTATTAAAACATTATTTTTGGTTACACAGTGGAAACTGCCGTTGTGTTCTCCAAACTTAATGAAAAACAGCAATAACTATAGAGAACAATGTTTTGTTCATCATGGTAAAAGAATTAGATGAATTAATTAAAAATGCATTGACTTTATTTTCACAAATACACCTTGAATTACTGGTACAATCCTTATTTTTAAGGGAGTTTCGATCCAATATCGATAAATCCGATTGGATATCGATCTGATGTAAGCAAAGAAATTAGTATTGGATTATATCAGCCTGCATCTACAATATCTGATGTATTATATATTGTTTTTATTGGATTTATTGAGGTTATTTTTCAGGATCTTCTAATTATTTTTATTCTTACTATCCTAATTATTTATTATTTTATAATTTCCGTGCTGCGTGGGTTTCCTCCGGGTACTCCGGCTTCCTCCCACAATCTTAAACCATGACTGATAGGTTGATTGGAGTCTCCAAATCCCCAGTAGGAGTGAGTGTGAGTGGTGGTCTGTGTGCCTGTGTTGCCCTGCAATGGACTGGCGCCCTGTCCAGGGTGTACCCTCGCCTCGCACCCAGTGCGTGCCGCAGATAGGCACCAGCAGACGACCCCGCGACCCTGAAAAACAGGAATAAGCTGGTCTGAAAATAGATGGATGAATCATTATTATTAATAATAATAATAATAATAAGGTTTTTTATTTATTTTAATGAATTGTAGAATGTTCTTATGTTTAAGGGTAACCTATTGGTTAATAATATATGGTTCAGTTTTTTTCTCATACTTACTGTTACTAACTATATATTTACTGTATATATATTTTAATTTTTTGTGTTTTTTACGTACAGTGATCTTTGGTGTTCTGAAAAGCATGTTTGGGTCAAAATAATGAATGACATGTATTATCATGAATGTTATTTTTTGTCAATAAGAAAAGTATAAGCTAAGTAAAAGTAACAGAGATTAAAAAACAAAATAGCCTGATTTCAAGCATACTGCACAGACTTAAAGAGCACAATGGACGGGATAATTCTGGTGTTTTCCTCCCTGTAGCCGACCCTCGAAGCTGAATCCAGCACCACTGATCGCTCTGTAGAATGGAGAGTGAGTATCCAAAATGAAATGGCGTAGCACAGGTTTATGTGTGAGCTCGCACTCATCATGTTATGTCAATCCTCTGCTCCCAGGTGAGGATGATTTGGACATTTTGACGGCACTTCTGGATGAAAGTGAAGGTGCTGTAGAGGAACGTGGCAGTCAGGAAGGGGCGGACGATCTGAATGGACTGTTTGATGAAGACGAGGATGAGGAAGCAGAGTATAAAGAAGGCCTGGAGGAAGAGGAAGTATTAAGTGAACTTCTTGGAGATGTGGAAGATATTAAAGAAGAGGAGAAGGCTGCTGAAGGAGCAGCTGGAGAGAGCAGATCTAAGGAGGAGCTGCAGGGTTTGTTCTGAAAATGATCTTCATTAATCTGCCTCCAACTCAGAGACAGGATCTGTAGCTTCACGTGTTTCTAATGTTTGTTCTCTAGAGGAGCTCAGGCGGATGCAGGAGCAGATGATGAAGTTGCAGCAGCAGATCAGTGAAGGCAAGAACGTCCAGACCTCTTCACCATCTGCAGTCAGCACCGCACCAAGCACAGGGAGCCCGAAACCAGCCCCCATCAGACAGGCCCTATCCAAACACACCCAGGCTAAATCAGCAGCTTCCAACCATAAACCAGCTGGTGAACATTTAAAGCTACTCTTCCTCTGTTATTATCTCCTTTCCCTTTCTTACATTTCTTATGTGATTGAAGGTAAACCCTCTTCCTCTCCTGTTGGAAATGGAAAAATAAAGCTGCAGGAATCCTCAGACTTCTCCTCCCTCCTGAGCAGTGCTGATTCATTCAAACGTAAACCCAGAGTGGCTCACCCGGCCAAACCCAGCACATCCGCAGGTACATCTCACACCAAAGTTTACACTAGACCAGTGCTTCTCAAATTAGGGTACGTGTACCCCTATGGGTACACATTGGCACTACAGGGGGGAACTTGAGACAGAAGGGGGGGTTAACAAATAAAGTGTCAGTCTTGGTCCCACCCCAGGCGTGAGATGACCGGAAATGATAAAAACTTTAGAAATAAATGTGTTCAGGAGCCACTAAATCAATATTTTTCAACCTTGGGGTCAAGAGCCCATGTGAGGTCAACTAAAGTTTAAATGGGGTTGCCTGAAATTTCGAAAAAAAAATTAAGTAGAGTTTTGAAAAATGTGTAATCATTATTCTTTTTTAAAAAAAATTAAAACAACACACAATCTTCTCTACTTTCACTTTGTGAAATATGAATCTAGTTAAAACTAAAATACAGTAAAAAAAAAAAAAAGAGCTCAAACATGATTAAAAAAAAAATATTCTAGAAAATATGTCTTTGCCAGATTTATTGATATCAAAATGGGGTCACAATCCAAATAAGGTTGTGAACCACTGCACTAAATACTGTTTCTATTCCACTTATTTACAAAATGAGATTGTTTAAAATGTGAGTTATCACTCGTATATTTCATCATTATGCTCTATAGGTGTTTTTTAATAGTTTTCTAAGCAAAATGTTGTAGTCGGACAAAGGTTGTACTTGGATTCAGAGCATGTCTGCAGTCTAATTATCTTTCTGTTCCCAGTAGAAGACAGGGGGCCACTGGTGGAGATAAAGCTCAGCAGCTCCTTCCAGCCCACAGAGAGCATCAGTAAGGTTCCAAATCCTCTCAGGTCTCCTCCAGCCTCCCAAAGCCGACCTGCTTCAACTCCTCCACCTGCTTCTTCACTCCCTTCCCTCCCTAAAGATGTGGCTGTGGAGAAATACTCAGGACTGCGCCTCAGGTCAGAACATAGCCGTGGGAAAACGCTGGAGTGTCTTTTTGAACTGTTGCTAAAACTCTGATTTTGTGCTCAGGAAGCCGAGGGTTTCCTCCAGCGAGATGGAGAGAAAGATGGCGGACCGTCGCCTCATTCGCCTGTCCCAGGTGCCAGAGCGCTTGGCTCGGGAAAAGTTGGAGGAGAGTGACTGGGTGACGTTTGCAGTGGTGGTGAACAAGGCCACGCCTCAGAGCAACAGCAGCGTGAGTCAGAGTCGCTCTAATGATGGTTTTTGTTTCTTTTGGATATAATTTAATTTAATTCCACCTGCTGCTGCTGTGATTTCCTGTAGGGCAAAACCTTTAGTATCTGGAAACTCAATGACCTCCATAACCTGGAGGTGTTTGTGTCTCTGCTTCTGTTTGGCGACGTCCACAAAGAGCACTGGAAGACTGAGACTGGGACAGTCATTGGAATCCTCAACCCAAACCCAATGAAGCAAAAGGAAGGATATGACGGGGTGAGTGCAATTAAATATGTTTGTTAATAACAGGCTGTAGACTCGCTGTCATGGTATATAATGAATTAATAGTAGAAATAAAAAGGATTAAAAGTTGACTTCAGATGGGCGATATCAATATCAGTTGACATTGATCTCTCCAAATATATGCTGCATATGTAATTTTTTTCTCTCATGTGACAATTGTTGTTTTAATTTGACACTACATGTAGTGCAAACGTTTCTGTCCAAATACCCACCTTTTTTTCTTGCAAAAACCACCATCAGCTCTCCCTAAGGAAGGGTGTGGAAAACTTCATTACTAGGGGTGGAAAAATCCATTGACCTGGATCTATGTATCGATTGGTTAAGAAATGATCCAATCCAATCGATGGAAACTCAAACCATCAATTAACATGTCAGTAAAACTCAGCGCTGTTTTTTTTTTTATTTATTTAATGTAAATTTCTGAAACATTTCAAATTGTCAAAACATCAAAGCTGCTTGGTATTATTTTCTAGCTTTAAGGGAAATGTAACTGTAAAGTAATTAGGGGAAATCATCGATTTGATGTGCTGTTGTTTGAGACTTGTTATAAATGAATCTGGCACTTTTTCCACAACTAAAGTTAAATTAGTTTCCTTATTTTGCACAGATGATGTTTTATGTGGAGCTTCACATAAAACTAGGCATAACGTGTTAATTTCATGGAGATATTTATATAATGTGACCTCATATTAGGTTGTGATAAGGAGTCGATGTGTATATATCAGAATTTAATTTCAGAGGTAGTTATAATCCTTATACTATTGTATTATTATTACTGTGATAATCCTACTGTGCTTTGTAACTGCAGAGCTAATGTGTTGATGGCTTTGATGGAGTTAGAATTTTGACTTTGAGGTGTTTTTTATTTATTTTGTTACTGAGGGCTTCCTGAAATAAACTTTGAAACAGGACAGTTTTTCAAGTGTGTGTTGTAGAGTATTCTCATTTAACAACATCTATTTTTGTTCAAATATCTTTGAAAGCAGGAAAGTTGAAGGTGTGAATACCAATATGTGTGTATTCCAAGTCCATGTAGGGAGAGGTTAGTAAAAAGTCAGACATAAACTGGAACTTTGACAGGATGAAATATGAACTTGATGATGATCAGACACTGTAATGGCTGAAACATCCACCTCCCCCCCTCCCCTCGTCATGTGCAGGTGAGCCTGACAGTGGACCACCCACAGAAGGTGCTGGTGCTGGGTGAAGCCCAGGACTACGGCACCTGTCAGGCCATGAAGAAGAACGGAGAGCCGTGTTCTCAGATTGTCAACATGGTTCGTCCGTTTCCTCTCACCGCACTCACTAGAAACGTTCATTCAACCTTTACCTGCGAGTTCTAATCTCACCACTGTCACATCCCCATCCTGCAGTACGAGTGTCCCTACTGTCAGTATCACGTCAAGGCTCAGTATAAGAAGATGAGTTCTAAGAGAGCTGAGCTGCAGTCCACCTTCTCTGGGAAGGCCCCCAACAAAGTGGTGGTGAAGGGGAAAGGAGGCAGTCTGAGAGAACGCCTGTGTCAGAACGGATTCTATTATGGAGGAGTTTCCTCAGCTGCCTGTGCTGCTTCTTTGTGAGTCCATCAGTGTTTAACTGTCTGTTCACCAACAGAGGAGTGCTTAAAAAGTCACTGTAACGACCAGTCACACATTGTCGTGTATGTTATAAAAACACACACATTCATCACGTGGTTATATGTGTGTGTACGTGTTTGTGTGTACTGTGCAGAACTGCATCCAAACCCAGCAAAACAACTCAAAAGACTCTGGACAACCTGTTTATTAAAGGCTCTGCTCAACTTGTCAGCCAGGCCAAGAGACTTGGTAAGACGCACTCACTCACTCACTCACTCACTCACTCTGAATTGTTCTATTTATGTAATGCAGTGTTTTTCAACCTTGGGGTCTGGACTCCATGTGGGGTCGCCAGGAATAAAAACGGGGTTGCCAGAAATGTCTAGTAATTGGTAAAATAAAAAAATGCTTGTAAAAACTGATTGAAATACTATTTAATTATTTTTTTTAATTATTATAATTTTTCAAATACACATCACACACAATAAACATCAAATAACTGTATTCTATCCTAAAACTTTCTCGAATATAAATCTGGCTCAAATAAAATGCAGTATAATAATATTTGAGCTGGGGCACTTGTCACTTTGTGCACTAATCCTGTCTATTATGTATTTGTAACACTTTAATAAACATGATCAAAAACTCATTCTAAAAAAAAAGAAAAGTCTCTGGGGTCACCAAACATTTGTGATATCAAAATGGGGTCACGACCTGATAAAGGTCAGGAACCACTGCTGTAATATAAGAATAATTCCAGTTGTGGTGTGTTTTGACTATAAACTCCTCTGTGTTGATGTGACCGTGCGGCTCTTTAAACACTTGTGCTCCATGACTCAATGTGCTTGGTTGCAGCAATGCATTCTGGGGAAGTTTCTGGATGTTCTAATGAGTTTAAGAGCCTGATGTCTGCGCCAACTCCTGGAGCTCTGCAGCTGAAGAAGCACCTGGTACGGGGCGGCCCAGCAGGTACACCATTGCATGTTTTTTTTTTTCTACTATTTGAATATCTTCAGCCAGACCCTGTATTGACACGCTGTTGTTCCTCAGTCTCCACAGAAGCAGCTGGAGCTTCCATTCAGTCCATCTCAGCCTCAGACCTGCTGAAGCAGCAGAAACAGAAGCAGCGTGAGCTCATGGAGAACCGACGACGGAGAGCAGAGGAGATGAAAAAAGGCGCTCCACAAACTCCTATCGCCAAATCCACATCAAGCCGCAACTACTTGTCTTCTCCTAAAGCTGCCACTGAAGCCCCTACGGCTTCTCACAGCCCCTCAGCGCCTCTCGCCCCCACACTGGGCCGAGGCTTCTCTGAAGGAGAAGACATTGTGTTCTTTGAGAGCAGCTCACCACCTCCTCCTGGTCCCGGCACACTCAGCCTATCACAAGCCAAGCTGGCTGCACTGAAGAAGCTGAGGGCCAAAGGGAGCCGGCTAGAGAGGGAGGACCCCAACACAGTGAAGAGGAAGAGGAGTAACAGCAGTGAGATCAACGCCAGAGTGGAGATAAACCAGCGCTCTCCCAATGGTATGGTCACATTTTAGTCTGCCACTGGTCAACATTTAAAAATAAATGTTGACACCTTTGGAGCTATGTTTGCATTTTTGGGGTTAGGTGGAGGGATCTAGTGGTGTTAGTTAGGGTTAGGTAGGAGTAGGGTTAGGGCTTAGGGTAACAAACGACACTTAATGACAGCGTAATGTCAGCCTTATGTATAAAACTTCAAGTGTTACCCCCATTTTAAAATATGCTTGAAGGTAGCATGTCTTTCAGGTCCGTAGGCAACTTGTTCCAGAAGTGAAAAGCTTTAAAAAAGACAGACATTTGTAAATAGTTGGTATTAGGACGATTGGTGCCTAATAGCTGTCACTCTGATCAACACTAAACAGTCAAAGAGTGTCAGACCTGGTTCTGTGGAAAAACCCTGGAACCAAACATAACCCTGGATCAATCTGACACTGAGAATGTTCATGTACATACCTTTATTTAAATGTTCTCCTGCGCTACTTATCAATGCTCTACTGCACTATTTTCCTTTTATTATTATTATATTTTATTATTATCTTTCTTTTCTATTATTTTCCTTCTTTTTATCTTATTTTTTTATTTTTATTTTTTTATTTTTTATTTATTTTTTTTATACTGTTATTATTATTATTATTATCTTGTTATTTTATCGAGTTTGCACATTCTAGTCTACTGTTTATATTTATACTTATGTTTATACTTATTATCATCTTTTCTAATTGATTGTTTATTATTGAATGTTTTCACTATTGGAGAGAGCACAGTTGACTGAGTCAAATTCCTCATGTGTACAACATACACTTGGCGAATAAAGATGATTCTGATTCTGATTCTGATTCTAATGTTGGCGTTTGAAGCAAGTCGAGTATTGTACAAGTGGATATGATAGGAGTATTTGATCTTTTCTTGAAATAATCTCGATTGGCCAGTTAAAATAATTTTTTTTTTAAATATTTGTAGACTATAATGCATTTTAGTTCTCTTTCATAACACTCGTTTTGATGTTTCACTATGGGATACACGCCCCTGCGTCATCCGTCAGAAGCCCAATCTCAATTCTGATTGGCTGGTGAAACCTATTAATCCGCCGCAGGTAGTGCCACCTACTATAAGTAGCGTGGGCGAATGGTAAATGGACTTGATTTATATAGCGCCTTATCACCACACTGAAGCAGTCTCAAAGCGCTTTACATATCAGCTCATTCACCCAATCACTCACATTCACACACCAGTGGGACAGAACTGCCATGCAAGGCGCTAATCGACCACTGGGAGCAACTTAGGGTTCAGTGTCTTGCCCAAGGACACTTCGACGCATAGTCAGGTACTGGGATCGAACGCCCAACCTCTCGATCAGAAGACGACCCTCTACCACCTGAGCCACGGTCGCCGAAGGATACTACACCATTCTAACACCTGTTCTCACCTGGAGCTATCTTGTGTCTATTAAATTTCTTTGCTCTCGGCCACACCAGGTCGACCAGTGCTTCCTTGCCCTTCACGCTTGGTTCAGCACTGCCCTAGACGCCTCACCACGGCCATCAAACATCGACTGCTAACACACCTGTTAACAGCTCGGTCCAACACTACTCTCGACGCCCCACCACAGCTGTCGAGCCCGGGTGTTAACACACCAGTTGACGGCTTGGTTACACACTACCCTCGCTGCCCCATCATGGTCGCCAGGTGCCAGTTGTTGTTTCTCCGGTTAGCATACCAGCTAGCTGCCACATTTTAGTGCTAGTTAACCGCCTCTCTCTCTGCCTGCACGCCAGCACAGATGAATGGAGAACAAGGCCCCACAAATCAGGGGGTTCAAGCTCGGAGGCAAGAGTTTGCCGTTGTGGCAACAAGATTTTGAGCTCGGGCTGGAACGTGCCCGGCAGGCCCTTGACGCCCCCGGTTCTTGCCGTCACTGTGCCGTGTTCACAGTGAAGAGCCTCCACAGACGGGCTAGCACGCCAAGCTAGTCTGTTTGAGCAGGACCCATCCTTCCCTCCGCATGGCACCCCCGCTGCAACGAGAAAGGAAATGGGGACCTTCGTGGAGGCTGCAGTGAGGCCTGGTTCCAGCTGGGGCTACCTGCTCAACCTCGCCACTGTCCCTCCACCAGAGGAAGACAACCTGGAACCGGACTGTGGGGACGATAAAGATGCCACCTCTGAACTCCTCCTATCAGAGGACGAAGAGGACGATGACATCTCTGTCACTCCGGCTCGGGCTGCACAGCCTGCTGCCTCCTTTGCCTCCTGGGATGGAGCTGAGCACACCAGCTTCTCCTCTCCCCGGCTCGGACATGTTGGATGTGTGCAAGCGTGCTGCTGCCCATCCCCTGGCCCGCTGTTGTAGCCGAGACAACCAGGTCTTGCAACAAGGGAATGCGTTTTCATGGAAGCCATCCTACAAGGCTGCAGTGATCTTGGCCAGGGCGCTCAATGTGTGACGACCTTGGGCCGACTCGGCCAGACGGGAGGAGATGTCGGTGGTCACCAGCTTGTGCCTCCGCGTCCAGCGCTGCGTGGTCCAGGCCACGGGGAGATCAAGATCAAGAAGGGAGATATCTTGTATTTGTTCATAGTATCAACCAGGAAAACCTGTTCAATTCAGGTTGTGTCTTCGGTTGCTCAGGTTAATGGCATCCGTCGTCCTTTTGACCTACCTTGGCTGCCTCCACATGAAGGAATTCCAGCTGTGGGTGGCCGCATGTGGGCTGGACCAGGTGCGTCATGGCGCACAAAGGGTGATGGTCACGCCGGAGTGCATAAGGGCCTGACGCCATTGGCGCGCCCCGTTCTTCCTGATGCCTTTGGGCACCATCACATACAGGACCACGGACGCCAGCCTGACGGGCTGGGATGGGGTGCACAAGGGCTGGTCTGTGAGGAGTCACTGGGACGTGAGCCTCCAGCGCTCTCATATCAATTATTTGGAGTTTTCAGTGGTGTTCCTCTTACTGAAACGTTTCCTCTCGTTCCTCACGGGCCACCATGTCTGGGTGAAAACGGACAATATGACCACGGTTGCGTACATCAACTGCCAAGGCAGATTGCTGGCGCGCAAACTGATACTGTGGAGCTGTGGTCGCCTCCTCTCGCTGAGAGCGACACACATCCTGGGAGCTCTGAACACAGGAGCAGACCTGCTGTCTAGGGGGGGCGCCGATTTACGGGAAATAGATGTTACACCTGGAGGTTGTGGAACAGCTGTGGGCCCGTTCTGCACGGGTTAATGTAGATCTGTTTGCCTCAGAGAAAAACACGCAAGTGCATGCTGTTTTACTCCCTACACAGCTCGGGTGCTCCCCTCGGCTTAGACGCACTTCCGGACAATTGGCCACACGCTGCTCTACGCCTTTTGCTTGCTGGCCTTCTTGCCCCTTACCCACTCCAGGGTGCGGGAGCATGGCCACACCTTGATCCTGGTGGCTCCGCTTTTGCCTGCGATGCACTGGCTGGCGGAGATATATCGACTGCTGTGTGCTCGCCCCTGGCAATTCCCATTGCATAGGGACCTGCTGTCACAGGGGGAGGGGACACCGGATGGGACACACCCCCTTTCAGTGTCCAGTGGGAGTGATTTTGTAATTTCTACAGGATTTGATTGACAAACAGAAAGCCTTCTCCACGGTGAAAGTGTACTTGGCGATCGCTGCCTGTCACGTGGGCTTTGGGGATAAAACTGCGAGTCAGCATCTGCTGTTGTGCCGTTTTATGAAGGGAGCACTTAGACTTTTCCCCGTGTCCAGACCACTGGTGCCACTATGGGATCTGGCTGTGGTCCTAGAGGGCCTTAACGTCCTCCCTTTGAACCCCTGGGACAGGCAGACTTAAAGATTGTGTCCCTGAAAACAGCGTTGTTACTGGCTCTGGCGTCAGCTAAGCAAGTCAGTGACATCCATTGACTGTCAGTGTACCCATCGTGCGCTCATTTCTTCCCGGGCGATGTGAGAATGGTCTTGAAGCCCAACCCAGCCTTTGTGCCGAAGATACAGTAGTGGGCTCCTATTGACCTCACGACCTTCTTTGCCTCACAAGGTGAGCAGCGGGCTCATGTTGTGTTCGGTGTGTGCGGTGCACGCTTACAAGGACATGACTGGGAGCTTCAGGAGGAGCATCTCTTTGACTCCGCCCCATAAAGGGAAGCCTGTCACAAAGCAACGCCTGTCACACTGGGTGGTGGAGGCGATTGCTTTGGCTTATATGAGTCAGGGTCTTCAGCCGCCTGTAGATTTGGGTGCACACTCGACTCGGAGTTTAGCCACATCCTGGGGCTTGTTCAGGGGAGTGTCTGTTCAGGACATTTGTGCTGCGGCGAGCTTGTTCATGCCTCTCACTTTTGTCCAGTTTTACAGACTGGATGTCCACGCTCCGTGCGTGGTGTGGTTGGTTCTCCTGTCCTGATTGGAACAGTGCGTGCCCTGCGGGCTGGTGTACGCATGATAAGCTTGTCTGCAATACGGGAGCTACCGCATCCCATAGTGAGAAATTGAAACGAGTATTATGAAAGAGAACTTTAAGCTATTCACATAACCCCAGTTCTCTGAGTAATATGAGTAAGATGTCTCACCATACAACCCTTCTTGCTGGGTGAGTAAGAAGTGGTGCTTATTTTGAATGGCGTAGTATCCTCCACCCACGCTACTTAAAGTAGGTGGGGCCATCTGCGTCGAATGGATGTGTTTTAACCAGCCAATCAGGATTGGCGTAATGAGATTGGGCTTCTGAGAGATGACGCAGGGGTGTGTATCCCATAGTGAGACATCTCACTCATATTACTCAGAGAACCGTGGTTATGTAAATAACCCGAAGTATTGACCGATGTTTATGAAACTTGACTTAGTTTTGTCGGGTAGGTTCCTTAGTTTCCCCACAGCGTTTCATCCAGATTGGATGTGGATTGTGTATTTCATTGTGATTTTTGGACCTACTGTATCATTATGAATGGTAATAAGAATTTTTCCCAAGCCAAAGTGTGAATGATCATGGTACTATGATCAGGATCATTGATCCACATAACTGATAAGAAGATTTTTGGCATTTGTTTATGCTTTGAGTGCTCTTGTTTGTATCTAAGTAGAGTTTTTCCATCTCTTGTTTGCACCTCACAAACACAAAAAAGTGGATCACATGACCCCAGTTTTTAAATTCTTACACTGGCTTGCTTCCAATCAATCACAGAATCGACTACAAAATACTGCTAGTGACATATAAAGCACTAAATGGTACAGGACCAAAATATATATATCAGACCTTCTACTCAGATATCAACCATCCAGAGGTCTCAGGTCGTCTGGGACAAACCTACTTTATGTTCCCAGAACAAATACAAAACACGGAGAAGCAGCGTTTCGTTTTTATGCTCCTCATTTGTAGAAAAAAACTCCCTGAAAACTGCAGATCTTCCCAAATTCTCAGCACTTTTAAATTAGGCTGAAATACTTGTTTAGGTAAAAGCAGTGTTAAATAAACAGTCACAATATTTAATCTGGTACCCTGTTTATTGATTGATATCATTTTACATGTTTTGATTTTTCCTCATTTTTTTAAATATATAATTTGTATGGTGTGCTAGCACTACTGTGATGTTTTTGTGTAAAACACTGAATTGTCTTCTACATGAAAGGTGCTTTATAAATAAACTTGACTTGACTTCTGTCCCGATTCTTCCTCTGCAGGTGAATCATCCATGAACATTGAAGATGAGCCCGCCCACAAAAAGAAGCGTGACGAGCTGCGCTACATCCAGTCTGAGGAATTTCAGAAGATCCTGAATGCCAAGTCTCGGCACGGGGCCGTGCTCAAAGCGGTACGAGATGACAGAGGAGTAAACGTGTGATTGATGTGAAATAAAAGTGGAGTAAATACATGACTTTTGTGTTTCAGGCGGAGTACCAGCTGCAGGAGCGCTACTTTGACATCCTGGTGAAGAAGGAACAGATGGAGGAGAAGATGCAGGGCATCAGAGAGATGAAATGCAGAGCGGTCACCTGTAAAAAGGTACTGCAGGATTTTTCAACCATGGGGTCACCAGGAATTCAAAAGGGGTTGCCTGAAATATCTAGTAATTGATTTAAACAAATTACTGATTAAAATTCTATCTTTGTAATTTTTTAGATTATTGTTACTTTATTATACTTTTTCAAATGAAAACACCACACACAATCTCTAACTGTATTCTGTAGTTTTACTTCCTCAAATACAAATAAAGATAATTATATATAAAATATATTGTTTTCTAAAAAAATTACACTATAAAAATGAAACAGTTAATTAAATAATTAAACAATAATAAAAAAATTGTAATTTTTAAAAAATTATTATTCATTTTCAAATGAAAACAACACACATAATCTTAAGCAAATGTATTCCATACTTTTACTTCCTCAAATAAAAATCTAGTTTAAAAACAATCAGTATAAAATTTCAATAATTAAATAGTTAATTAAATAATAATAAAACATTTTAATTATGTTTTTTTTTTTAAACACCACACACAATCTCAAGCTATACTTTCACTTCCTCAAATATAAATCCAGTTCCAGACAATAAATATATATATATACTGAGTGCTGTGTTGGAGGAATATGAACATCTAATCACTAATCATGGTTTGTTTTTTCCCTCACAGTGCAGTTACACCTACTTCAAGCCGGCCGATCGCTGCGTGGCAGAGAACCACAGCCTGCACTGGCATGATGCTCTGAAACGATTCTTCAAATGTCCGTGTGGACAGAGAGCCATCGCACTGGACCGACTGCCACACAAACACTGCAGGTCAGAGATGATCCGTAGCCCTTAGATAGGGACACATTACATCTCTGTGTTTCTCTTCTGCATTGATGGACTGTCAATCAATCATTTCAGCAACTGTGGCCTTTTCAAGTGGGAGCGTGACGGCATGCTGAAGGTAAAAGTCAGACTACTGCGGTAACTCTTACATTATTAGATGAATTGATTGATTTCATCAGTCTTTGTTGTATTTCAGGAGAAAACTGGACCCAGAATCGGAGGAGAGCTTCTTCAGCCTCGAGGGGAGGAGCACGCCAAGTTCCTCAACAGCATGAAGTGATCTCACACCACATTTTATTTTAAATAGCATTTTTAAAAACATCTACTCTTTAAAGTCATTGTTGTTTTGATCTTTTAAATGTACGTATGACTGATTAAAACAATAATTGAAACAATTTGTGGCAGATGTTTTTTTAGTACCAATACAAACAAAAGATTATAAATAGTGATGGACGATATTATCTGCACATTATTGCAGCAAACAATATTGGCTTGAAAATGAAGTATCGGACATCAGCCGTTCCACCATCATAATTAAGTGATAAAATAACTGGCTTTGCATCCTTGATCAACCCATAGACATCTTATACGTAGACGCCTCATCGCCTGTGGAGAGATGTGACTAAGTGAAGCCATCTTGTGTGTGGGGAGCAGACTGCTGCTGGAGTGTTTGTAAATCAACTGAGGTACGAGGCACTCAACAGTCACAAAGTGCAATTATTCACCTGATTTGACCAATTTTGAAAGTTTTACATTTTTTCCTCATATACTGTATAGCTCTGACACAGAATGTATGGATCATATAAAAATGCAGTTTTTACCACTCAAATACAAAATGTATGTATTTACGTAGGTAGCAAATGTTTTAAGTGAGATAAGCTGCAAGTGTCTTCATTGTTTGATTTAAAAACAGTTGTCCTAAATATGACATGTTGCAGTATTTTTCCTATTTTATACAAATTATTTCTGATGTTACGCCAATTTCAGTTTTGTTGTATGTGCGCTGCCAGCAGGCCAACATGATAAAGAGTTAGCAGAATATTTCTGTTTGTTAATCCCACTACAGAAACGAGACGATCTCTGCAATTAGGAGAGGGGAAAATATCGGTATTGGTTATCGGGCAAATAAGTTGTAAAAGATTGGCCAAACATCTAATATCGTGCATCCCAAAAAAATTACCAAAACACATTCAACAATTTTTTTTTATAATATTACAGATATATGAGTACAAGATGTTGAAATTGAATTCTAAAGACAAAACAAATAATTACTATACTAAGCAAGATTACTAGTTGTCTCCTGCTGTTTAATGCGTTTCACACATTGATCTCAGCAAACACACAATGCAAGTGTGAGAGAGAACAGTTGGAAGTCCTTCATTTATCTTTCTGACAAACAAACAGACTCACATTCTTTGAAAACTAGTAAAGCTAACACAGAGTTGTGCCATTTGCAGAAGCTCATGTGAAATATTCCTTTAAGAGATTCACACACATTACCGGTTTGACATTGTTTCACATATGCTTTTACCGTATTCTCTATTCAACATTTTTATTTCTTCATGTTTAGTGATATGCACACCTTGATTACAAACAGCTGGTAGACTTATTTTCAAATTCCAAAAATTTTGTCTGACGTGAGTGAAGACTGAAGACACGAGTGAGTCAAACTGAAGGACACACTTAAGTCGGTGATATAGTGAATATTTTATGAGGTAGAGATTAGTGTGTGCCTGATGCACTGGTTTCTCCAATGGGATTGACTGATTTGCTGGTTGTGCTACCAACAGATGCAACTGTAAATGTGGCCTGCGAGTGAGTTTTCTGTAATTATATAATAACCCAACATGCAGAAAACTTATCCTACAATACAAACTGACTTTTAACACTTTCTAATTTCACACACATGATGAACAGACATGGATTTTAACCACTATCCTGCTATCCTCTGTGTCTGTTACCTTGAGCAAAGGTGGAAGTAGTTAATAACAGGTGCTTTAAATGAACGGAACAGAAACCAGGGATGGACGCTGTTGGAGTGAAAGTCTCCCGCTGCTCATTGTTTTAATTCTTCCAGCCTTTGATTCCACCCTGCAAAGAAACACACAGAGAATCACATTAAAGCACCAAATACAGTGAACTAGGTAGTAATTGTACACAAACCAGGCTTAAGAATATGTTTTAAATGTGACTTTTGAAAGATTAAAAATCTGATTTCATCTCGTCCCAGAATACACTGTTATTTATTTATTCCTGACGACGAACCAAATAAAATTTGACTCCTTCGATAGGCTTGTCAAGTCCTACCCCCGTTCTTCACCATTAATGCAAAATGCAATAAATTAAATGGACAAAACTAATACATTCTCAAGTCGAGCTATTGAGAAAAACAAAATACAATCAACATCTGTGAGATTTACTTTCTTCTTCCTCATTTCTATACTTTTCAAAGCTATATATTTTGTAAATTCATTTAAACTGCGTTATATTCAAAGTTTTTTTTAATCGTTTCAACATCATTCCTCAAAACCACACCACAAATGGAAATACACATACTTATTTAATTGGTTCAAGCATAATGTTGTTTTAAGTTTAGTTTCCCGTTAAAGTTACTAGTGCAGTGCCCGTAGGAAGTAGGTATTGCTACAGTAAAGTGCGAGGTTAAGTAGCTTTTTCGTGGAAGGCCAAATGAGGTTGTGTTTGAAGGTGAGACATGCCTTTTGATATTTTAGCCATTGGGAAAACACAAAAACAGCCATGCAACAGCATGATATTTTAAAGTGTTTTGAAGGCTAAATCTGGTTAGATTTCTGTTTTGAGGATAATTAAAGGGTATGTATGGTTGAATATTGTAATTAGTATTCATTTGTTATCCATCTTGGTTATGCTGTTGCATTGGTGTTAAACCCAAACCCTTAGTATGTTTAAAAAAACCTTAAGTTTTGAATAATTAGTTTTAAGACAGAAATTGGTAAGGTAGATAGAGAATGATGGCTGTAGAAGGAGAAATTGTGCAGTAATGGCGAGGGTTCGTGTTAGTGAGGGTCATTTAAATCATAAACAGTAAATGATTAAATATATGTAATATTCATGCATGTAACAAAATGGGGGTAATACCATAATGATGCATGTCACATCATGCAAGAACATACAGGTTGGTGCACATGTCCTTACCCACCCACACACACACACACACACAGCTTTATGTTGAGTAGTAACTAATTCTAGACTAGTGACATGTCGTTCACATCAAAGAGAGCCGGCTCTTTGACGTGCGCAAGTGGCTATGGTGTGCTGTGATTGACTCTGGCACGCATGTGACTGTGGTTGCTCCGGTGGACAATCAACAACGGCATTTATGAAATAATTTATTAACGATATAACTGTAGTTCAAACAAGTTTGACGTTGCACACCCTTGAACCAAGCAGCAGCCATGTTGAAAGTCTCATGGCAGTGTGATCTGATTCGCAGGGATATTTGAGGAACAGACAGACAGACAGAGATTCCTTGCTTTATAGATAGATAACCCCTAACACCCGCCCCACCCGTCTGTGAACAGTTTTTGTATGTTTACAGGTAGTAGTTTATTTTTTGCTTTATACATTATCTGTGCAGTCTTAATTCTTAATTCTCTAGTCTCTAGATTGCCCGTAGGAGTGAGTGGTTTTCTGTGTGCGCTGCTCTGCTAAGGACTGACGCCCAATGACAGCTGGGATATAAATGAATGTCTACATCATTTTTTTTTTTTTTTTTTAAGTCTCTATTCGTACGGTTGCTATACGGACAGAGCCCCCCCCTCCCCGTGCTATTGGTAAGTTTACGTTTACCGAAGTACACGTACGCAGCGTCTTAGGGTTAGGTTATAACCCTATATCGCAACAATTTTTAGGGTTAGTGTTATGTTTACGGTTAGGTTTAGTCCAGTCACGTAACCTAAACTGGCCAATGACTGACCTATCACGTGACCTAAATTGGCCAATGAGGGGTGCTGCGTACGGATAGAATGTCGGTATATTGATACGGCACAGATAGCCACTGCATTTTATAAATGCTGAATTTGAGCAAAAATACTCCTAACTTTTGTACCCAATCCAGTGTAAACAAAGACAAATGTTGTCTTATATCCAGATGTAAAGCTAGTTGTCCTCTCTCTCACTTTGAAGAGTTTCTCAATGTTCTTGTAATGATCAAAATGTCACTTTAATCACTAGAGCTGTTCAGAATCTCAGTATATCAGATTATTCACTTCCCCACATTAGTCCAGTTATGACCTTTTAAAATCACACTTTAATTTAGCAGATGCTTTTATCCAAAGCCACGTACAACACGAGCACCGAATACCGAATAATACCGAAAATTGAATGCGGTCGATAAGTTTTTCCACTGTTTTTTTTAATAGTGCATAAATAGCCTAGAATACATTTTTAGATATGTTTTTTTTTTTTTAAAGAAAGTGAATCTTTATTGAATATTCTGACATTTTTTGGATGTTCCAGTAGCCTTTGCTTTTCAAAAAAAAGCACAACAAAGTTTTTCATTTATATTAGCCCTTTAAATAAAACAAAACATGCATCCAAAAAAAACTAAAGTGCATTAAAGGGAAGGTATGATGAAAGAATCACTTTATAATGGTTTTTCTACAGTGACATACATCCCTTTAGCCTCATTCAGAGGGACAGAGTTGAAAAAGTTCTGTTTCCTCCCTCCCTTGTTATTCAGTCAGCTTTAAACGGGACAGACAGATTTTGCCTATGTTGGCAGGTGACATCACCTAACACGCCTCCTAGATTGTTAGCTCCTCCCTCTCCAACTATCTAACAGCTAAAACAAACACGGCGGTTTAATATAGAATATATATTATACTTTATTGCCGTAAATGCAAACTGCACTACTGTACGCCCAAACTGCTCTACTTTTTCTGCTTCCGATTGTGTTGCGAGTCACTGCTTGGAGCCACGGACCCATTATTTATACACATCAGCTGTTAGCACTCTGTGCTAATGCTAGACCAGTCTATGTAGCGAGACCCGACATCGCTAACAACGGACTTGATTGTGGAATTGGACGGTTTCCAACTTTTACACGGTGACGGAGAGTGGAAAGGAGAGTCGAGCTGCGTTTGTGTGCGGAAAGGAGGAGCTGTTGCTGCTCTGCTCTGCTCCTGCAGCAACGCGCGCACACTTTTCCGATTCTAAATCAATGCACGTTGTTTGATTGCGTCATTGCATCACACGCTACTATTCGGCCTTGCTTTTAACTCACTAAACCTAAGGTTGCTCTTTTTGCAATATTCGGCTAAATATATTCAATGGCCGAATAGTATGTGCATCCCTACTAGGAATGAAGCATAAATGCTTTTTATTTTATCAATTAATCAACATATCTCTCTGCCGGTGTTTCACATCCACTTTAAGCAGTGCAGGGAAGGTAACCAGGAAATGAGGAACATCTGAGTGGAGACATGACTGAGGAGTTTACATACTTACACACATACGGACAAGACAGTGGGTGCGTTCCACTAGAGGGGACCACAACATAGGAGACGAGAACATATTTACAACAAAAATAAGGAAACAAAACATTATCTGAACAAACCTTAACTGACTGAAACCTACAACCGTGAATAAAATAAACCCGAAGTACAACAGAAAATAAGCTTAGAAAATACAAACCCAAAATGAATTGTGAAAAATGAGTGTCTTACTTTCTCGCACTGCTTCATGACGTGCCTCCACCTTTTCCCTGTGCTCTGCCCTTTTTTCTTCTCTATGCTCTCGCACCTCTTCAAGACGTGCCTCCACCTTTTCCCTGTGCTCTCTTAGTTTTTCTTCCTTATGCTGTCTGTTTTCTTCATTACGTTCTCTCTTTTCTTCCTTTTTAGTCAGCTGATCCTCTTCATAATCTGATGATGGGTAGGGGGGTAAGTGGAGGGGAGGACAATGAATGGTTTTAATTTGTATCAAAATGATCATATGGTGTGGGTTATTTAGAGCATAATGCTTCTCCCAAATCAAATATCATAAACTACTGAGTTACCAGATCACTTAGTTGAGACTATCGGGACATAGAGTTGCATTCAGATCAACCAACAGTATAGATTTAATAGAGTAGACTCAAAAATGTCTGGAACTCTGGATGTTTTGACAAGATTGAAGTATATATCTTTCATTCTGCATGATTACATTGTTAACAGATATTTGTAATGGCATACCCAATACAGACGAATAGGAAAAGTGATGTAGATTCCCCTATAGGCAGAATGGTGCAATGTTCATTTGGCTATGAGGGGAATTGGAATTGCAGATATCTCCAACAAATATCCCGAATATTAATCAAATGTTAAACTGATTCGACTGAAGGCCTCATAATGGGCTGAGCTTTACATTCCATTGTCCTTCTGCTTCAACTGTTTTTTAAGAACTGATAGAATAAACTGTGTACCTCGAGGCCCAAAACAGTAGACAATTGAGCAAGTGTTGCGGTTTTTGAAGAATTTTGAGGCGTCTATCTCCGTCACAAACACCTTTAAAGGAACACCTGAGGGTCAGAGGTCATGAGGTCAAGGATACACCAAAATTGCATCAATGGAAAGTTTTAAACATATAAAGTTGTATCACCTTTATGTTTATTGGTCTTAGTAACCGCTGTGCCTTCTGCCGTTTTGTTACCTGAAGATACAACAGAAGAGTTTTTATCACAGTAAAATACTTGAAACGTGATAAAATGGCACCTCATATGACATAGTTTAAAGTGAGTACGTCAGAAGTGCTTTTTATTTGAGTTTGGCCTTGCTATATAACACACTAATGCTAATGCTGTACTAATGAGCAGAGGTGTAAAGAGCACTGATATATATTTTACTGAAGTAGAAGTAGTTACTTGATTGAAATTGTACTCAAGTACAAGTAAAAAATAGCTCAATTAAATTAGCAATCAAAGTAAAAGTTACAAGTTACTTTCACCTTCCATGTTCATTTTTGTAATAAATCTTGCCACAGTAAACATGAGATGTTCCCTTGCATTCAAAATTTAAAAATTCTCAGGCTCTAAGTATGGCTACATTTAGTGCCACCATGTCAAATGTGCCATGTGGGTAAAACATCATAGGTGGAAACCCAAACCTGAACCATAGAAAGTGGCTGAGTGATGATCAGAAATGGCATAGGTGAATGTTAATGTTAGATTAATGCTAATGCTATTGCTAGGCTAGTGCTAGGTCAATGTTAATGCTAGGCTAATTCTATTACTATGTTAATGTTAATGCTAGGTTATGCTATTGCTAGGTTATTGCCATGGCTCGGTTAATGCTAATGCTAGGCTAATGCTAGTGTTTGTTTTTTGTTCCGTGCACCAGCTACCAAGTCAAATTCCATGTGCTGTCTTAAAACTGTACTTGGCATTTAAAACATTTCTGATTTTGATAATGCTATGTTAAAGCTAATACTTGGTCAATATTAATGTTAGGATAATGTTAATACTAGGCTAATGCTATTGCTATGCTAATATTAATGTTGATGCTAGGTTAATGCTATTGCTAAGTTAAAGTTAATGCTAGATAATGCTAATGCTAAGCTAATGCAGTGCGACATGGGCCAGCACCTGCATCCTCATTTGCATTTTCTTAAGGCATTGACCCGTGGCTTGCGCTGTCCGGTGGGGGGCAGGGCCTGGGCTGCTGTTCTTGCGCAGACTGGGGCTGTGCGGTCTGCTGGGCTGTGGCCGGTTTGTGGGCTGGGATGGTGGGGGGCGCCCCCCGCGGGGGCTTGGCCCGGGGTGCTCTTGGGGTCCGTCAGGCCTGGCCGGCTGGCCGGGCCAGTCCTGGCGAGTGGTGCGGGTCGTGCCCTAGAATGCCTGCGGGTGCGGTGCTGGGAGGCCCCTGCTTGGGCGGCGCCCTGTAAGGCCAGGCTCTGCAGTGTGGCTGGGCCTGTTTTGGGAACTATGGCTCATCGCGCGGGCGGCATCGAGAAAAGGCAATCTGGCGAGCTCTGGGGTCAGTGCGCCTGGGGGCCGGCGGGCGACTTGCAGCGTCCCCTTGGTGCCCTAGGCGGCTATGGGCGTGGTCGTCGTCCCTGGGGGTGGCTGCTCTCTGTGCTGTTTCAGTTCCGGGTCCTTCTGGCCTGGGGTCCAGTCCCTGCTGGCTCTGGCCGTCTGCCCGTTGGGCGCGGCTCTGGCCGTCTGCTGGGCGTGGGTCTTGGCTCCTCTGCTGGGGTCTCGGGCGGGGGGCTCTCTGGGTTGGGTGCGGGGGTCGGTGGCGGGATGCGCTGGGTGCTCGGCTTCTTGGGGCTTTCTCGGATGTGTGTGTGGGGGGCGGTGGCTGCTTCTCGGCCTGGTATCTCGGGGGCTGTTCGGCCGTGGGGGGGGTGACCTGGGGCTCCTTGGCCCCCCACTCTTTCTGCTGGCCTTGCTGCATATGGGGGCCCGGGGCGGCTCCTGGGTTTGCAGTGGCAGTTTTGGCACATACACTGGTCTACCATGCACTGGCACGCCTTGGGATGTGGGATAAAACTCATACTGGTCTTAACTTTAGACACGTTGATCCCAAATACCAGCTTTAGGTACTACCACTCACTCCTTCCCCCTGTCCACTGCCACCACCTTCATAGCTAAGCTTCACACTTGTCACCAGACTGGCTTGATTACACAACATAATAAGCACAATATGTTCTACTACAACTTCACATCTCACTCTCACTGTAAAATAATCTATTCTTCCCCACCCTTTCTATTTCCTGCCTTGAGTTTCTCCTCCCTGCTCCCTGCTAACGGAATCGTTAAGGCGTCATTCAATAACACCAATGGTTCTTGATTTAAATGGCATCTTAGTCCTTTCTAAAGAATTACATCCCTGAATAAATAGTATTTGCTGTCCTCCTGAGTCAGCTGTAAAAATGTTGGTTGTCACTTTGCATTTGTGAATAATCAGCTGTTTGTTCAATGTTATGTACATACGCACTATCTATTCCAAATGAAGTACAAGCCAAGTTTTGACGGTTAAACAGTCATTTTTATGGTAACAATGACTTCCAAATATAATGGTTGTATATTTTGAGGCGTCTGATGTCTGTCACAAACACCTTTATGGGAATAGCCGAGGGTCAGAGGTCATAAGGTGAAGGATACACCAAAACTGCATGAGAGGAAATTGTTAAACTTATAAAGTTGTATCACCTTCAGATTCAGTGGCATTGCTGATTGTTGCACCATCTGTCGCTCTGTAAACTGAGGATACAACAGAAGATACAGTTTTTACAATAGTAAAATACTTCATAAAATAAAATTGCATAATGACAGTTAAAAATGAGTTGACTTTTATTTGTAGCCTTATAGAGTGGATTCTTATGGCAAGAACGAGTGTCTTCTCAAACCAGTTCTTGTTTGAGTGTTTTAAACAGACTCCAGGCTCTGACAGTTTGACTTTGCTCTTTAAATTTGAACTAAAGGTTATGTAACATGCTAATGGCTATGCTAATGGCCTTGTTCTTTATACTTTTACACATTTTAAATGCTTGCTATTGTGAATAGGGCAGAAGTTATGACAGATATAGACATACTTCAAAATATTTTAAAACCTATGCAAAAAATAGTGGCGTCATCATCATTAGCGGTTAGCTCGCTAATAGCAACAGTTCATTGTATGTATTTTAAGATAGTTTCAAACCTAAAGAGATAGACTTAGTTTTTAACTAATAATAAGCTTGCATTGATAGTAAATTCACATTTAATTGGTTTGGGGGAAAAAAGCCCTATTCTTATCATATTGTACAGACTTCAAGCAGGTTCATAGCCTATTAAATAGAATATGAATCAATGGTGGATGGGATTTTCTGTAATTGTGATTAATCTCAGCCTGAATTGTTAAGGCTTCACTCAATAGCACCAATGGTTATAGGATTAAATTACATCGTATTCCTTTCTAGAGAATTAAAGTAAACATGGTTGTTTACATCCCTGAAGAAATAGTATTTACTGTCTTCTATCTATTCCATTGAAAGTATACAAGCCAAGTTTTTACATTTCACCAAGAGTCATCTCTATGTGAACAATGATAAAATGGTTGTATATTTCCCATAAAGATGCATCAAAACATCATGACATAGTATACGCACCTTTGGAGACAAGTGCGTTGATGACCAACAGCTGGACAAACGCTGTTTTCCAAGTCATCTTGAAGGTAAAGGATCTGCTGCGTTGGAGCGCAAATGATACTGAGCTCAGCAGAGGGAGGTGATGAAGACTAGATGGATGAGGAATGGGTGGAGCAGCAGGTGGGGAGGGTGGAGGTGGAGACGAGAGCAAAGAGATGATGGGCAGAGGTGAAGGAATGTTGTTTATTTGTCCTTAAGCTTGTATAAAAGATTGCACATGTTGAGTTGATACATTTGTATTATAGTCTAAGAAACTAAATATATATATATATTTAAATATGAGCCCATTTTTGCTTCTTTTTTTATACAATTTTTCTGCAACTACACCAAACTTGGCATGTTTTAACCTATTTTCATCACTTTTTCTTGCCATATTTTTGCTCCTTTTAATGCATTTTTGCTACATTACTCCCATTTCTGCCACGTCTCCATCAAAGTTCAATGCCTTTTCATCACATTTTTTTTTTTTCCACTTTCAAGACATTTTCGGCACTTCTAAACCCTTTCAACCACTTTTTCCACCTAGTGTCACTTTTAACCTCTTTTCACCAGATTTCATGCTAATTTTTGACAATTTAACCACATTCATGCCCAAAATTTGCCAGATTAAACTAATTGTTTAATTAATTAATTAAACAATTAGTTTAACTACTTGCTACTTTTAAAATCCCATTTCACCACCTTTTTTTGGTCACTTTTAAGTTTAACCCATGTTATTTCTGATTAAAACAAAGATTTACATCTTCAAAATGACTATGTACTCTGGCCCAAATAGTAATAAACTTCCTGGATGACAGTGAATATTATTCAGATACATAATGAAATAACAGTGGTTTAACTAACTTCAGATACAGTGGGCGTCCCCGGTCTCTGGCACCTTTACTTTGGGGATTGCGGGCTGAAAAGATGGAGAACCACTAGTCGCTCATCACAACTCTTGTTTTATTTACATGCTAACTTGATGCCAAGCTCCTCTGAAGTCTCTTTTACAGCTGGGATGACATAATACCTCATACATGTCCACATACTGTATTTGTTTGACCCTTATTAGTACGGGTTCTCTGTCATTTCCAGTGATTACGAGCATACTGGTAAATTACCATGGTACAACTTTCAAGTCATTCAGTTGGATGTGATGTAAATATTTTCCCAATGTAGAAGAAAAAAAAATCTACTGTATCAACAATGTTGGTCTTTCATTGGTGCGTAGAATTTTTATTGAAACTGTCAACAAAATATGGCAAACAAAGCTGAGCAGCATTCTAGGATTTTCTCACATTTTACAGCTGAATATTAATCATACTGTATTTTGGGTGATAGAAGTAGTGCTTACTAGTAAAACTAAGGGAATAGCTCATTTCATAATTGGTGAATGTATTAGCTTAAATATTTGGTCAGCAGCTGCAATGTCTGGGGTTCATAAATATTTCTACGTGCCCCCTGCAAGGTGTTCAAGTACCCCTAGGGCAGTGGTTCCCAGCCTTTTTTTTTTGGGGGTCATGACTCTATTTTCAAACTATACATTTTTGACGACCACAGAGATGATTTTTGTTTCCAACAATTCATTTTGATCATGTTTGTCATACTGAGTTATGAGTAGTCAGGATTAGGGCACAACGCCACACGTGACAATGTCAGCTCAGATATTTTGATACTGCATTTTATTTGAAATAGATTTATAGTTGAGAAAATAAAAGTATAGAATACAGTTGTTTTGAGATCATGTGTGGTGTTTTCATTTGAAAAGGAATAGTAATCTTAAAAAAATAAATTTTTACAGTGCTCAAAGATGCTTTACAGGGATAAACAATAAGTAAAAATACAGAGGCATAGACTTAAGTAAAAACACAATGTAATAAACAAAAGATAAAATGACTATACATTAAAAGCAGTCCGGATTAAGTGGGTTTTGAGGTGTTTTTTGAAGGTGAGAAGATCCGTGCAGTCTCTGAGATTTTGAGGGAGTGAGTCTCCCCAGTTGGGAATTTCTTTAATCAATTACTCGACCTTTCAGGTGACCCCATTTGAATTCTGGGCGATTCCACATGGCGTCACTTACCCCTGGTTGGGAAACATTATCTCAGAGTGCCTAAGTTCAACCTGCCCCAGGAGCTGCTGATCATGTTCTACACCTCCATCATTCAGTCTGTTCTGTGCACCTCCATCACTGTCTGGTTTGGATCTACAACCAAACTAGACAGACACAGACTACAACGGATAATCAGCTCTGCAGAAAAGATCATTGGTGTCAATCTGCCCTCCATCCAAGACTTATACCTGTCCAGGGTCAGGAAACGGGCAGGTAGCATCACTGCAGACCCCTCACACCCTGCACACAATCTGTTTAAACTCCTCCCCTCCGGCAGACGCTACAGATCACTGTACGCCAAAACTACCCGCTATAAAAACAGTTTCTTCCCCCAGGCTGTCACTCTGATCAACTCTAAACAGTCATAGAGTGTCAGACCTGTTTCTGTTACTGTGAAATAACCTGGAACTAAACATTACAACCCTGGAACAACCTGTCACTGCGAAATGTTCATGGACATAATTTTTTTTATTTATTTAAATGTTCACTACTCATCAATGCACTACTGCACTATTATCTTATTATTATTATTATTATTGTATTTTTATTTTATTTCATTATTATTATTATTATTATTATTATTATTATTATTATTATTACTATTATTATTATCTTGTTATTTTTATTTAGTTTGCTCATTCTCTGGTCTTTGGAGACAGCAGACGTGTTTTCGTTTGCTCCGATAACACGACCTTGGCTACAGCTGGCTACAGCTGGCTACAGCTGAACAGCCTGAACAGCCTGAAAAACTGGGCCCAAGACTGAAGGAAAATGGTGAAAAAACCGCAGGGAGGCCCTTCAGAACCCAATTCGGGTTTGGAAGAGGTCAAGGAGATGATACGCGAGGGTCTACAAAACCTATCTGCCGAGATAAAGTCGTTGGAAAAGACGCTGGAAAACTCACTGGAAAACCTACAAAGCGAAACAAAGGTACTGAAAGAAAAGAATGAAAGAAATGCTGAAGAGATAAAATTGTTGAACGCGAGGGTTGAACAGCTGGAACAAAAGGAAAGAGAGAAAGATGTCATCATCACAGGCCTAAAGATAAAACCCAGGAGTGACGAAGAAACAAAATCGATTGAACAACAGGTCATTGACGACCTGAAGTCGAAGGACATTGTCCTGAACCCTGACAACATCAACTCCTGCCATCTCCTGCCAAAGAGAAATGATACCAGAGCTGTAAAAATAACCTTCACGAATATAAAATTCAAAGGAGAAATAATCAAGCAAGGAAACAAACTCAAGGGAACGAAGGTGTACATCAATGAAAACCTGACGAAACAAAATGCAAGCATTGCATGGAAAGCACGCCAAATAAAAAAAGAAGGAAAGATTTTGAAGACGTGGTCAAAAAACTGCAGGATTTACATCCTGGAAGAAGAGGACGGAAAACCAGTTCTCATCAAAACGATGGACAACCTGGGAAAATACGAAGGATCCACCTAAACAACAACATTACTGATGGTAATCATGGATATGGACCCAGATCTATATAAACACTGGAAACAAAACTCAGACTGTGATTATTTTACGGAGACCGAATTAAATGTGGAAACCAAGAGTAAAAAAGGTCTGTCATTTATTCATTTTAATTGCTAGGTGGTGGGGTGATTAAGGATTACATTAAATTTAAATTCAAAGTGTTTATTGTCATATGTGCAGTTAGAAACACAATTTTTTTTATATACAATGAAATTACTACCTATCTTATGAACTAAGATATAATAATGTGTTTATACAAGTTAAATCTAACAGTGGAAAATAAAACACTGCCAATAAAACTAACAACAGCAGTTAGAAACACGCTTATGAACTAAGATATATTACATTAAAATACTACTTTGCTTGTGAACTGGGATGTGGTGATGTGTTTATACAAGTTGGATCTGATCCCATCATCAGACAGTGGAAAATACAACACTGCCAATAGAACTAACAACAGCTGGATTACCCTTGATGTAGAGACAAAACAAGGTGACATTGTGGATGAAAAGGGAAGAACCTTCCAAACACCTTCGAAAGAGGAACTATTCTTGAACAGGAGGAATGCTAACAACGTCTGGCAGGGAACAAGGCCAACACAAACAAAGATAGAGAGGACAACACTGACTACAGATGGACGTTCAGAAGAAATCAAGAATGTTTTGACCAGAGAGACATGTAAACCCATGTAAATCTGCGATGGTAAAACAGGGGACGGGACCCGGATAAGCAAACTGCTTCTCTCGTCTCCTTTTTCGGCATGTACAAAAAAAGGAAAAAAAAAAAAAAAAAAAAAAAAAGTGAATGTAACTATGTCGGAAATAAACTGAATAAATAAAATAAAAAATAAAAAAAAAACATATTAGTCTAACTACTCTTATATTTATGTTTATACTTCTTTTTTTATTTATTTTTCTTTATTTTCTTTATTTTTCTTTATTCTAGTTGATTGTTATTATTTAATGTTACACTACCTGAGAGAGCACAGGTCACCAAAAGAAATTCCTCGTGTGCATTCATACACCCTTGGCCAATACAGTTGATTCTGATTCTGATTCTTCTAAACAAGATTCTAGTGAAGAAAAAGTCAGAGCAAACTCATTTTTTTTCACTTCACAAAACAATTCTTAAAAATGAAAAAAATCAAACTGCAGGTGATCAGCATTTTCCAAACCACTGATTTATTTATTTTTTTGGTCATGAATGTGGGATGTTTTAGTTCTTTTTCATGTTTTGTTTACTTAGTTTGATGTCACAACCTGTTTAGCTTCGTTTTAAAGATGGGACATCATGAAAATGAGCTCACATAGATTCTAAAATACTGCTCTCCAAATTTTCTCTTCTATGTCAGTAGGATATGAACATTGTTGATCATATGAATGAATAAAGTTCTATTGTTTCATTGTGTTTGGAACAGAAATGCAGCATCAAACTTAAATATTTGTTGCAGAAATTAGAAATTTAGACATGACATAATACCTGTAAACGTAACAAAAAATACTTCTATTTCACTTGATTTTGCAGATTAATAGCTCAAACTAAGCAGTTTTTGACAGAATACAATCAAATTAAAAAACAAGATACTTTGTCTATTGAGATTGTTGGATCGGAATGGAGCAGCTTGGCTTGTAAAGTCATTTTTTCATGCTTTTCCTGTGAACGATAAACAACAAAAAGCACATGTTTTCCATAGGCTGCAGAGCGTGTGAATATTGATGAGTTGGAGAACTTGTTTCTTTGCATGTGTGAGCGCAGGATGTTTATAACCACCATTTGTTGCTGCAGGCCTATTGTTTTCAAGAGTTGCTAAAGGTATTCTGATCTCTGTTGATTTAGGGATAGATTGTCGTTACAAGTGATAATACCTGGGAAGGAACAGAGACGCATGAGAGTGCAGTCACTGACAACAGCTTCTTTAGACAAGGGGGTCTCAATCTTGGGGTGGGGACGCCATTTGAGGTTGCGAGACACAGGGAGGGGGTCGCCAGATGCCTTAAGACAGGGGTTCTCAACTGGTCTCACCCTGGGACCCACATTTTGCCAAGGTCTTTAAATTGCGACCCACTTTTTTTTTTTTTTTTTTAATTTAACCAACCAAATTTAGTTTTTCAAAAATAACTGTTGAAAACACACACATATAATCTTGTTTTTATTTTGATGCATCTATATATTTTCTGATGCTACATGCATTTGACAACATGCCTGTCAAAAGAAAAGCTTCTTTCAAAATAAAAGACAAGTCCAAAATGGGAGCCATTGTCCACGACCCACCCAGTACAGCTCCGCGACCCACTTTTGGGTCCCGACCCACCAGTTGAGAATCGCTGCCTTAAGAAACAAATTCATTTTTTTAACAATTTGAGAATATTTTGGCTTATTTTTACCCTCTTTCTGGAACTTGCCGTATTTTAACCTATTTTCATCACTTTTTCTTGCCATATTTTGCTCCTTCATTACTCCCATTTCTGCCACTCCTCCATCAAATTTCAATGCCTTTTCTGCACATTTTTTTTCCACCGTCAAGACGTTTTTGGCATTTATAAATCCTTTCCACCATTTTTCACACCTAACATTGCATATGTTGACCCATTATTGTCACTTCTAACCTCTTTCACCATATTTCATGCTTATTTTTGTCAGTTTAACCACATTCACAATTTGCCATGCCTTTAATTCCCAGTTTGAACTAATTGTTCCTACTTTTTTCTGCCACTTTTAAACCCTTTTTGCACTTTTTCTGTCTGTTTTTTTTTCACCACTCTAATTAGCAACTTTTAATCAATTTCTGTGGTTTTTAAAATACAATTTCACCACCTTTTCCAACATTTTTGGTCACTTTTAAGTTGTTTTAACCCATTTTATTTCTGATTAAAACAAGGATTTATATAATTAAGATGACTATACACTATGGCACAAATAATAATAAACAATGGATAACAGTGGATATTATCCAGATCAATAAATAAATGTGGTTATCACAGATTCATAGAACAATGGTGACTTTATGGATGGGACCCCAAAAAGCTCTCCCCTTTATTCCCCCTTATAGATGGCCCTGTCTCCACATCACTGTTCTTCAATGTTCATGTCTGTGTTCACGCACCTTTAGGTGCAGTGAGGGTCCTCCTCTGCAACTTTTGTTTTTCGGGGTCACGTGCTGAAAATGTTGAGAATCACAGCTTTAGACAACAGGCAGGCACACAGATGTATCTCTGTCATAGTGATGCACAATGCTGTCTACACTCACTTTATGTGAGCTGTTTATGGAAGGCTCTGTTATTTAAACATAAATGTGCCTCAGTGCACAAAGCCACGAGTTTAGGGTGACCCACACAGAGTCCTGACCTAAGCCTCATCCACCACTTTTAAGATGAATTGGAATAGAAAACTGAAAAACGTTTGTCCACATCGTGTATTTAATGTTTCTGGATCATGAGTTAAAGCCTTGTTGTTTTTTTCCCTTATTCATGAGGTCTGCATCTGCTTCAGTTTCAGAAGCTTTGGAATGAATTTTACTTAACCAGGCACAATAACACAAAAACAGCTCCAGGTTACAGCAAAGCAATGTGACTCGACTGGGTAAACAAACTGTATTTGCAATCATTACTCACTGGATTGATATTCAAGACCTGCCTCTAACCCTGCTTTTATGGGTGTTTGTGCAGTGCCCGTAGGAAGTATGTATTTATTTAGCACTGTAATATAGGCTAGCATACATCTGCAGCTTCGAAAGTGAACTACAAATGAACTTTCTTCTGTCGATTCTTGTTTTTTTATTTATTTTGCCATTGAAAGAGGTCATTACATCTCAAAATAATTTCACTAATCAATCATTAACTTCACTAATCATTCGATCTTTATTTGCAGTTCCAGAAAACTGTGTTAAATGGTTTGTTGTCAGAGTTGCTATGTCAGGACTTCTGTAAAAATGTCATTGGTCAGAAAGTGACACATTTTCTTTGTTTAGAGCAAGTATGCGAAGTCTGTTTGATCTGCCAACTCTGCTGGCAGCAACGTAGAATTGTCCATGACTCAAAAAATCTCTTGTGCAGAAAACACGTTGTAAAGACTGACCCTGAGACTTATTCACAGTCATGGCAAAGCAGGGTCTGACTGGAAATTGTTTCCGTCGCAAGGTGAATGGAAAGATGTTGTCAGATGGTATGAGGGTGATTCATGGAATTAAAAGAACGTGTCCGGCATTGACACCAATTACAGATTTTGCCACTAAGAGGTGTGGCAGTATTTGTTCTATGATGTATCTTGAGCCAGTGCAATGTTGATTGTGTTGGTCAAGGTTTCGCAGTAGCATGATCACCATTCCCACCTTTAAAGTGATGCGATGAGGAGGCGTTCCGGATTGGCAGAGCGTTGCTCATTGCACAGCAGTTAAAAATCCTAACTTTTAAAAGATGTGTATCTGCTGTGTAGAGAAATATGTCCTATGACAAGATCTAACGACACTTAATCATGAAACACAGCATCATTTAATCAATGTTATTCCTCACACAAAACAGGCTTCATGTGCTAGGAAAAAACAAAAGGTCTGACCACAGGGAAGTCATTTTTGAGTTTATTAATACAATTATCTACACATTACATTATTCAAAGTGGAAACTCTGTTACAAAAATAACTGTTAAATCATTAGAGCTGATATGAAGGCCTCAATTAGATATTACGTCAATATTGAGCTGTATTAGCTCAATATATAATATTTGGGTAAGGTTATTTTTTCCACATATCACCACATTTCGTCTCCTTTTTGCACCAAGACATAACTCTAATTTATTTATCTTAATCTGCTTGTCATCATCATTCATTAAAAACTTCATTGTTCATTCTATTTGTGTAGATATAAGCTCTTTTTCACATTCCAGGTAACATTATTGTTACTTTTCTAAACAAATCTAACAGCACTTTGCTTTAGAAGCCTGTAGCACAATGTTTTCTAAACACTGACACTTCACGAGATGAACATCTCTTTATTTCAGTGTTATGTTTTAATTACTTTAAGTTCATAACTGTGATTAATCTTTAAAGAGAATGAGTAGTGTGCTGTATGTGTAGATCAATCATTGAGCTGAGCATTAACTTGATGACACATAAAAGAGGCACAGCAGCGGGTCGTGTTCTTCTTCAGCTCTGCAGCATCTTCACATTGACACTCTCTCACCTTGCACCAGACGACCACGGAAAGCCCAGGAATCCTGTGTGAGCGATAAGTGTTGAAGTTACATTTTATATTCTTAGCGTCTGGCAAATTCAAATGGCTAATTGAGGATGTTTTAAGACAATCAACGATGAATCTCACAGTGCAATTTTAGTTCCACTTCTGTTAAAGTGATCTATATTTCTCTTGAGATGCTTTGGGGTGATATTAGCAGCTTCAGATAAAAATAAAATTTAGATGATCTACTCAAAACAAATGTACATGCATTGGAAGTAGTGTTGTTGATTGATCCTAGTCTAATTCTTGACATTTTACTCCAAGTACTTAAATTTGGTGTGTTTTGTTGTAAAAATGTAAAAGTGACTGCCCTCTATTGGTTAAAACCCGACTATTACATTTGAATGTTGCTATTAGCTGCAGGGATGTCCAGAAGCGTAGGCGGCGTGGGTGGAAACGCCTACTACACTCGTTCTGGCTGCCTTCTACTCTTAAACATGTTAAAAAATGATTGTCTACCCCTTTAGCACCGAAAGAATATCTGTAATATTACGTGAATATCTGTAAAAGTCAAGTTTTTCTATTAGCTCTGTCTGCTAGCATAGCATCTCTTCACTGAGCAGAATAGCTGCACCCCAACCAAACACTGGGTTACCAGCGCCCTCTGCTGGTCAAAACAAATATCTGGCGGCTGCAACTGAAGGAAAACAATCACTCTCTCAAAACATTCACCCAATAATATATCTATTTAAATCTTAATAATTGAACTTACTCGCCCCGAGATTTAGCCCTCTACTTTTTTTTTAAGCCTACTACTTTTTTTTTCTGGACATCTCAGTAGCTGAGGAAGGTAGTTTGTGATGTTTTGGTGGCTTCTTACATCACGAACCACAACTATTGGCTCCGCCCCTCCTATACAAGCTAGCACCTGTGGACTCTGCAATGTGTGACGAGTAGGTTGGACAGAGAATTGTGAATAGAACCGTATAATAATGAGTATTGAGTAGGTAGTTAGCATAGCATAGGTTGGTCTTAGTTTTTATAGTATAGACTGCTTCAGGAGCCACGCCCATAATCAGGCATTCTTTTACATTTCTAGCCACAATGCACAAACCTCAGGGTTTACTTACACTTTATGCCTGTCTACATATAAACACCATCAATAGGAAACGGATGAGACTTGAATGAAAACATCTGACCTGGAAACTGATGTCGCCAGCATCAAATCTCCTTTCTGCGATCTCCTTCACCTCATTAGCGATGTTTTCCTGAGTGGTTCCCTTCACGTCAATGTAGTAACAATCCCCACTGGCGTAGTGGCAGGAGATGGCCTGATAAATGATGAGAACACACGATCACACGCTACAGCAGATGTGAAACTCTTGTCTTTTTGCTTCTGGGACAGAATTGACAAGAAAACCAGGGCTCAGTTTTTCCAAAAGTAATCAACTCAGATTCTGGATAACGGATTGGATCAAATCTTGAAAATATATTTGGATCATGAAGCATAGCCTACAAAATATCTACTTAATTCATTAGGTTTAATTTGATTTGTTCAATCATAAAGTGATTAGGAAAGCTATAACATTAAAGACCTACAGCAAAGTACAAATCTTTTAAACAGCTGTTAATATTGACCACAAATAATATATTCAATTCCGTCACTAATTGATGTATATTCATCACAATCCCAATTATTGTTTTTAGATTATGTTTAATGATGCATGGAATGATAAAATAGGATAATAAAGCAATGGCAATGGCATCACTGGTTTTTGAAATCCAAATCAGAAACAGTGTCTAACTACTGTGTTCCTTGTTGCACGTCCTGTTTGCTGGTTCTGGCAGAATGCAGGAGGTTGGTCAGGGTCTCTAAAGGCTTAAAGCGCTCTTCATCAAACAAAAATGAGCAATGGTTATCCAGATTTGGTTATCCTGAAAAGTTTATATCTGGATCAGATAAATCTAATCCGATGTTGCTTTGAAAAACCGGCTCAAACGTAAGATGGATGACATGATTAGGAGTGTGACGATATCTCAATATGGCGTTATATATATGCTCACGCTAAGTATCGATTTTTTTTTATTTATTTATTTTTTTGAATTTCATTATTATTTTTAAAACCTTTTCTGCTTTTTCACTAAAATGTGCAGGAAGGTCTTCACAGAAATGTTGTCACTGTCTGTTTAAGGAACCAATATATTGTTTACTGGAATATTGCACTATAATGGTGTCACTGGTAAGAAAGACCCTATTTTTTGTTTACAGAAAGCACTATTGGAGATAGTTATTTGTTTACATTGGTATGATGACACTTATTTACAGAAATGTCGCACTAATTATTGTCTTTCACAGATATAAAATAAAAATTATATTTTTTCACTTAATCTTTTTTTTTCTTATGTCATAGATTATCGTAGATTAATTTCTGACCAATATATCGATAATAGCAGTATCGTCATATCGTGAGATAATCTATATAGATATTGTGGGCTAACCAGAGGTTCCCACCCCTATACATGATCATGGATAGCAAATAAAAAGGATTACCAAATCCGGATAAATTTGATCCGGATTAAACTTTTTGAAAAACTGGGCCCAGGTGACTTGTGGGTAATGCAGTACCTTACGGAAGCCCTCTGTCTGGTTCATGCCTGAGCCGTGAATGAGCAGTGGATGGAAGAATACTGTGTCTCCCTTTTCCATCTCCAAGTGAACCCGTGGGTGATTAGGGTCGTAGTCTCGCACTCCATGGTACATTTTGTTCACGCCCCCCTGGGAAATTACATAATTACTACATTATTTGGTCACTTGAGTGGATGAATGAATGAGCAGTGAGCATAGCGGGACATGTTTATACCTCCCACTCAGGATAGTCGTGCACCAGCAGCGTCCCATGGTGAGTTCCGGGCAGAACGACCAGGCAGCCGTTCTGCCGAGTCACTTTCTCCATCGCTGTCCAGGAGCAGACGATGCGGTCGACTGGACGAAATGGGAAGTAATGCAGGTCCTGATGCATTGGGTGACGAGAAGTCTTCTTACCTGAAATCAAAAATGTAAAAATCCTCACACTGTCTTTTTTTTGTTGCAAAAGTCAACAGCGGTGGGTTAGCTGGACACTGTTAGTGTACCTGCATCTGGAGGTTTGTTAATCAGCATGGTGTGCATTGCCATGATGTTGGGTCCAGTGAAACACTCCACATACTTCAGTATCTGATGCAAAAGTTACAATATGGTGTTAAACAATAGTCAGTAAAAAAAAAAGGGTAAAACAAGTACATTTGTTGTTGCCTGAGTTATAAAATAAAGACTTTCACACAAAGATACAGTTTTGTTTTTTCTAAATAAAGTGTGTCGGCAATAAAACTAAAGTCTGGCATATTTTGAAAATATAAGAAAGGAAATGACATCATACATTTTTTCCAACAAATATGTATGCACCAGGAACAATTCAGCATGAGAGAAAATGAGAAAAAGCACAGAAAGCTGTAGAAATACACAGCTGATTCATATACTGGCTTTCTTTGGCTATATATTTGATATTCAATTCAAATAACTTTATTTGTCACCAGGGAACAATATTTTTTTTCTTAATTATTTATTCATTTTTGAAATTACGACTTTTTTTTAATTTTAATGTATTTATTGATTGAATTTGAATTTTAAAATGTATTAAAACTATTTATGTTATAAAAATACATGAGTTAGGCCTAAAATCTGAAAAGTTGCATTAGGCATTTTTGTTGTTTGATGATTTCATTTTCTGCACCAGTCCAAATCTCAATATATTTTAAAACAAAGCAAATATCAAGAATTCACAAAAATCATGTTGCTCTTATTTGTTCATATTTGATCATTTAAATGATTATCTGTGGTAGCTAATACCAAATCTGGCATTATTATTACTATTAATATGCTGACATAGCACATTGGATCATTTCATTTGTGATTTTCACTACATTACTACACACCTGTGGTAAGGTGCAATATCGAAACAATTCCGGATCCTCCTGGAAGTCCTGGATCTTAGATACAGCCTTCTGATCCGGAACAAATTCAGACTTTGCGATGGCCACGTCCCTCATCACCACCAGACCAGGCACACTCACCTCCTTCAGACAGATACGCTCAAATGCTTTCCTGAAAATACAAATTGTGTACAAAGGTCACAAACTCACTGATATTGTGAAATCTAGTTGTTTGATAATGACTTTGGACCCAGACTGTGTATCAGCTTCCACAGTCTGGGTCATAACATCTAAAAGAGAAGCTACAGCAGCTCAAACTGCAAGAAGTTAATGCTAGCGTCCATCATAAAATGTCAGAATACACTGTTCACTTATACATTGGACAATAGGAGGTGAACGTGCACATTAATTACTCATCATAATGTAATGGCTGATCTATGTTCATTAACGCCGTTATTTACACAGTTAAAGTTCTGTTACCTGAACTTGTTGACGTCGTCCTCAGTTACGAGGTTTTTGATCAAAAGGAAACCATTTTCCTCATAAAACTGTCGCTGCTCTGGGGTCAACAAAGAGTTATCCAAACTGTACCTGCCCAATGAGAAGATATCACAGTTAAATAATTTTCAAAACCAATTACAAAACCATTTTTTACACTAAATTTAGGCCAAATAAAAATGTAGGGAACATTTGTTTTTCAGGGAATTCCAATTACAGACAAAAAAAACAAAACAAAAAAGCATTACCCACAACAAGAAACAGCAATTTTAGAAGCTTTTTTTCACAAAGCCAATTTAAAAAAAATTATTTCTCTTGTATTTTTACAGTAAAGAGAATAAATTATTTGTCATTACTAAGCCAAAATATATGGACTATTAAAAAAAACAAAAAACATAATGATAGAATAATAAATGATAATAATAAAACACTGTTTGTTTGTACCTGAACCTGTGTGGATAGCTGTGGGTTACAGTTTGGGTGGAAGTGGGTGCTGCTCTCTGAGGGAAACAAGTTAAGGGAAATATATGGAGGGAAAAAAATGATCAAACAGATTATTTGCTATTTCTAGACAACGGATGGAAATTATTAACCTGGTCTGGTCTAATATGACACTGTGTTGCATTTTATGTAATTTCTCCTCTGTTGAGATACTTCATGTTAACCTAAACTGAAGAGTAAAAAATAACAGTAAAAGTTAGCTGTTTACTTATGTTCAAAACAGGTTTATTTCACTGTCTAATAGGGGTGTTGAAAAAAAAAAATCGATTCAGCAATGGATTGGATTAACTAAAAATGCATCCATATAGATTTTATATATATATATAATTATTATTATCATTATCATTTATTTTTTTTAACCTTTATTTATCCAGGGAAGTCTTTTCCACTGCAGCAGATATTGTAACTACACAAAGTTGTGTACTGAAACCTGGGCATGTTGACCAGCTTGTGTTTTTTCAATAAAATCTAAAAAGAAAGTATTAACTTTCTGCATTTATTTGTTGTTCTAGGCATATACCTCAGTTAAGTTGCACTAAAGCCATGTTGCACTAAAGTCAAAGTTGGTTTAAAAACCACAGGCAGATTGTATGTTTTTTTTTTTTTTTTAAGTCGTTGGCACATGGCATGTTAAAGCCAATGTTTTGAGTGTAAAATATGCCAATAAAATATATTTCATACATAATGTTTCTCATGAAGGTGTACACATTTACAGATTAGTTGTTTCTTCAGTCATATATATATATATATTTAAAAAAATCGCAATAATCACGTTGTACTTTAATATTGGGATATATTGTATCGTATCGTGACCTATGTATCGGGATAAGATTTAACAAAAGTTTAGTGATCTTTGCATTCACTGATGACCTACTTTTATTGTTGACCTTTGCCTTGAATACTGTGACGTCAAGCCTGTCCAACAAACACTGGATACATATTGAAACAAGCTTAAACGAACAGAATAAAGTGTAATCCATACGACACAAAGAGCTAATGCTTGACAAACAGAGAGAGGAGAGAACTTTAGCAGAGCTATAGCTGCCTCTGACGCAACAACTGAACCAGTTCTGTCGAAAACCTGCCCCACTTTTGACAAAGAGTATATTGTATAATTTAAATTCAGGAAAACTGTTCAAACGGTTACGAGCTGTCACATATTTCCGTGTTTACTCCATGAAGCCCCCCTCCGAGACCACCATGGCTCTCCGCCTCAGCAGTGTCCCCCTGTGCTAAAGCTCCATGAAAGGATACCAGCACCGCTGCATGTCGGTCCAGGTGACCGCTCAGCAGGCGAAGTCTCTCCGCTGCCTGTGACATCGCTGACCGCTGGACTCGCACCGCGGAGCGGTTAAAAACAACGGAGCAGCTCCACCGGGCTCAGACGGACGGGGGTCGGGGTGATGACGACAGACGCACAAACGTAGCCTACACGATGACACATTACGTCAAAGTAGTTACGTTATAATAAAACAACGATACCGTTCAGCCTTCTTTAAACCCCAAAGCTGTAAAAACTATTAACTTACATTTATTTAACTTTGTGTTCTGAAGTATATATCTATTGATTGCTGTATTTTGTACCACTGGTATTTCTTTTATATATATATATATATATATATATATTTATCCTTGTGTAAAATGTTGACATTTATTGTTTGTTAGCGAAATTCAATAAAAAAAAAGTGCCATTAAAAAGAATAAACAAACAAAACAACTATAGGTCTAAAAAATAAACTTCATCTTTTTGGATTAATATAGGGTTTTCACCAACGTCATGTTCTGGGCAGTAACCCAAATGCGCGGCCATGTTGGAGGCACTCGGAGGTAAACACTGCGATGAATAAATGTCCCAAACCACAGAAAAGCTCCTCAAAATGTGTTATAGATGCAAAGTCAGGGGTCCCCAACACGGCGTCCGCGAGTACCAGGTGGCCCGCATGGACCATGTGAGTGGCCCTCAGGAGCTCTTGTGACCAATGAGCTCCTGAGCTCCTTATGAGAGAACTTGTAGGGACACAACAGGGCATATCACCTCTGAGGAAGACTGGTAGTTGACAGTCAAAACATGTCAGGAGATAAAATGTGCATGTTCTCCCTGCACTTTTACTAAAAAAATAAAAACATTCATTTTATTTCTCATTAATGTACACTCAGCACCCCATCTTGACAGAAAAAAAACAGAAATGTAGAAATTTTTGCAAATTTATTAAAGAAAAACTGAAATATCACATGGTCATAAGTATTGCTCAGTATTGAATAGAAGCACCCTTTTGAGCTAGTATAGCCATGAGTCTTCTTGGGAATGATGCAACAAGTTTTTCACGCCGGGATTTGGGGATCCTCTCCAGTTCTGTCAGGTTGTATGGTGAACGTTGGTGGACAGCCATTTTCAGGTCTCTCCAGAGACGCTCAGTTGGGTTTAGGGCTCTGGCTGGGCCTGTCAAGAATGGTCAGAGAGTTGTTCCGAAGCCACTCCTTTGTTATTTTAGCTGTGTGCTAGGGTCATTGTCTTGTTGGAAGGTGAACCTTCGGCCCAGTCTGAGGTCCTGAGCACTCTGCAAGAGGTTGTCTTCCAGGATATCTCTGTACTTGTCTGCATTCATCTTTCCTTCAATTGCAACCAGTCGTCCTATCCCTGCAGCTGAAAAACACCCCCATAGCATGACACTGCCACCACCATGTTTCACTGTTGGTATTGTATTATGCAGGTGATGAGCAGTACCTGGTTTTCTCCACACATATCGCTTAGAATTAGAGTTTAATCTTGGACTCATCAGACCAGAGAATCTTATTTCTCATAGTCTAGGAGTCCTTCATGTGTTTTTTGGCAAACTCTATGTGGGCTTTCATATGTCTTGCACTGAGGAGAGGCTTCCGCCGGGCTACTCTGCCATAAAGCCCTGACTGGTGGAGGGCTGCAGTAATAGTTGACTTTGTGGAACTTTCTTCCATCTCCCTACTGCAATTCTGGAGCTCAGCCACAGTGATCTTTGGGTTCTTCTTTACCTCTCTCACCAAAGCTCTTCTCCCAGGATTGCTCAGTTTGGCTGCACGGCCAGGACTAGGAAGAGTTCCAGTCGTCCTAAACTTTTTCCATTTAAGGATTATAGAGGCCACTGTGCTCTTAGGAACCTTGAGTGCTGCAGAAATTCTTTTGTAACCTTGACCAGATCTGTGCCTTGCCACAATTCTGTCTCTGAGCTCCTTGGGCAGTTCCTTCGACCTCATGATTCTCATTTGCTCTGGCATGCACTGTAAGCTGTAAGGTCTTATATCGACAGGTGTGTGCCTTTTCTAATCAAGTCTAATCAGTTTAATTAAACACAGCTGCACTCCAATGAAGGAACAGAACCATCTCAAGGAGGATCAGAAGAAATGGACAGCATGTGAGTTAAATATGAGTGTCACAGCAAAGCGTCTTTCATGTGCGCAATAACTTACAGCCTGATGACTGTAACAAATCAATGACCGTTCCAAATGTATTCAGTTTTTTCTATATATATATCTATATATTTATTCTCATACATTGTATAATTAGTTCTGATGTAATGCAGTTTAATTTTCTTCTCCACTTTATCTTCTAGACATATCCAAGTCCAGGTGTGAGGTACCTGTGCAGCCAGTGCGAGACAGTTTCCCTGCGACTCTTCATGGAGGAGCCAGAACAAGCTTCCACAGCGACTGGTACAAATATCAATGCCTGGTTAGGGTATTCCCAATCAAAGGATGCTGCTTACTGCTTCAGCTGGGTCACTGGGAGTCTCATGACTCAAAAAATAAGGGTTTTTTTCTGTCTGTGTTAGATTTGCTGGGTAACCACGATCCCATCATTCAAAAAAGGCTTAAACAACAAGCTAAAAATGCAAAATACACAAATGAAACAATCCAGAATGAAATACTTGAATGCTTGGCTGCAATTGAGAAAGAAGAAATTCTCCATGAGGTTAAATCAAGCAAGCAAATTTCAGTCATTTTTAATGAAACTCGAGATGCACAGAAAAAAGAGCAAACGTCTTTTGTTGTGAGGTATTTTTATAACGGTGTGGTTCATGAGATATTTCTGGAGTTTGAAGAGGCTGAACACCTGGGTGCGGTCGCCTTAAGTGACAAGATTATATGCTTCTTGGAGAAGCACGGGCTGGAGTACAAGGAAAACCTTGTAGGCAGGTGTATGATGGCGCTGCAGTGATGCACGGGGCACAGGCATGTGGCCAAGCCAAAATAAAAAAAGTTGCCAAACATGCCTTCTATCTTCACTGTGGTGCACAGTGCTTAAACTTAGTCATAGTAGATACTGTAAAAACCGTGGCAGATGCAGGCAACTTCTTCTTGTTATTAGAACGACTGTATGTGCTCATGTCAGAGTCTTATGTACGTAACAAATGGATGGAAGTGCAGGTTGAGATGTTTGATGGTGCATCAAGGGAGCGCCAACTGCTCAACGATGCACATTTGAGCTGGAGAGACAGAATTTCTCACAATATTACGGACGTGCTGCCTGCAATAGTACAGGTTTTTGAAGAGATTGCAGTTGAGAACCATCCAGAAAGAACTGTTGAAGCAAGAGGAATACTGGCCCAGATTGATGTCAAGTTTGCTGGTTCTCTTGTTTTGTTCCAAAAGGTCCTGAGTGACTCCAAATGTTTATCAGACATGCTCCAGTCTAAAACACTGGACTATGCTAAGGCTGTTGAACTTAATGAAGCACTTAAAAACTCACTGGTTCAGTACCATAGTCCAGCCTCTTTTGAGGAAATGCGGAGTGAAGCACTTGATTTATGTCAAAAAAGCAACATTGATACTGAAATGCTTCAGGATACTTCTGTCACCCACACCAGCCTGGGACAGAATGGTGTAGGTGGAGACAGCAAACACACTTTTAGTGTGTCTGTGTACTACCCAGTTCTGGACTGCATGATTGGAGAAATAGGAAGAAGATTTTCCAACACAAATTGTGACATAATCCAGGCACTAAATCCATCAAGTCCAACGTTTTTGAAAGAAGCTTGTGATTCAAATTGCGAGGATCTCAAGCATGAGTTGCATCACATGAGCACAGTACTAGAGCGGAAAAGTGGGGAAAAGGACAGTCCCACCACTCTAAGGGAGCTCACTCAGTTTTTAGAGCCATACCATGAAGTTTTTTTTACGAGTTGTTCAGGTTGTGCAAAATAGCAGTTGTTTAACCTGTGAGCAGTGCATCCAGTGATCAAAGTGTTTCATCTCTCAGCCTCATAAGGACTTATTTGTGGTCTAATATGACAGAGCAGAGACTATCGAGTTTGGCTACACTCAACATTGAATCAAAACAAACAAAAGCTTTAGATCTGGATCAATTTGTGAAGCATTTTACAGAGCAACATGGAAACAGGTGTATTCAGCTGGTATGACAGCTTCCTGTTATGCGCATCGGTGATTTGTTACGAAGCTGTTAAAATGATGACCTGATGTGTCTACATTTTGAACAAAGTGATGTATAAAATTCTGCAAACACATACTTGACTGTTAACTTTTATTGTTCTCAACTATTTCTCAATAAACTGTAATTAAATTCAGTACACTATATACATCTGTTATATGTTGCCAACCCATTTAAATTTGCCTAGTGTGTGTTGACTGTATTAAAACATCCTCAGTTATTCTTCTTTTTTGTGTATATTATCCATCTATAACATGCAGTCACACTCCTAATCATGAAGTAGCAAAAGGATACTTGCTTATCCAGCACAGATTCATACATTTCTGTTTGTCAGTAGGAGGGAAAAAATAAAATAAAAAATCACCATATGATGTATGTCAAAGTTATGAAATATTGCAATTATTGATGGGAAATGAGAGAATGTACACAGCAGCATCACCATGGAAATACCACTTTTTAGTACTTTTTCATTAATAATAAATAATAATAATAAAAAAATGCAATATGCTTTCAAGCATGGGTGTGCGCGTGCATGTGTGAGTGATTCTTGAGCATGAACCTAGATAAACTTTGCTGAAGTTCAGGATGGTTTTAGTTGCAGTTTTAACTATTACACAGTGGATGGCGCTACAAAACAAGTTACGTTTAAATTAAAGAACAAGTCTGTAGCGAGTTTTGGGATGTGCATTAGCCTATAATATGACAAAAATATTTACAATTCTAATTGTCCCAGTATTATCATAAATTTCTTAATTATTGACTCACTGGGTACTCACTGAAGGCATTGGCCTATAGTTTCCTGTATATACCATAGGCATAGTTATAATGGTTAATAACTGGATGAACCCATTAGCTGTGGTCATTTTGTTTTAAATTCCTTTTGTTTTTCCAATGTAATGTTGCCTAAACAATATAATTTTATAATTGATACATTTTGTTTTTAATGTTAAATAATAAATATGTCTAATTAGAATTATTTATGGAAGCCCATTTTCGCCAGTTAAAAAAATAAATAGGTAATGTAAAATAATTAAAAAAAAAATATATATAATAATAATGTAGTGAAAAATATAGATTATCATCACAGTATATGTACTCACTGAAGGCATTGGCCTATAGTTGCCTGTATATACCATAGGCATAGTTATAATGGTTAATAACTGGATGAACCCATTAGCTGCGGTCATTTTGTTTTAAATTCCTTTTGTTTTTCCAATGTAATGTTGCCTAAACAATATAATTTTATAATTGATACATTTTGTTTTTAATGTTAAATAATAAATATGTCTAATTAGATTTATTTATGGAAGCCCATTTTCGCCAGTTAAAAAAATAAATAGGTAATGTAAAATAATTAAAAAATATATATAATAATAATGTAGTGAAAAATATAGATTATCATCACAGTATATGTATAAATATATGATGGATTGGTAAAAGCAATAGTTGTATGTAGACTACGTGTGGATCCGAATATTTTGGACCGCGTCCCCTCTCATTATGGGCTTTTATTTTTGAAAATGTGAACGGAATGTAGATTAGCTGAGGAGTGCCTGTGTTTATTGTGAAGGGTCACAGGAAGTCCCGCCTGATGTGATTAATAGTAAAGTGGTGTGTTTTCACCCTCCCGTCGACATCAGTCCTCCTCCAGCGTCTTCAAACTGCTTTCAGCGCACAGCTCGACTCTTTCCTGAGCTTCGGTGTCCAACGGTCCGCCGTCACTGTGTAACCTGTCGTTCACTGGGGATATTTATCTGTTTGGCTCCTGGAGTGTGGAAACACCCACGGAGCCGTGTTTTCACGCTGCTTCTGTGGAGCTGATAAAGCGGAGGAGGGCATCCGGGCCTGGCTGCTCCGGACGGTCGGCTTTAAAACGACGGAATTCGCCATTTTCAGGTAAATTTTGGTAAACCGTCACAAAGTGTGATTTTTCTGTGTGTCCGATAATGGGCTCTGTCTTGTTGCTCGTCGTCCGTCGGTGAAAGACGAGATTCTAGCGTAGGTGTTAATAAATGTCAATACAGGGAAAATGCATGGCGCTGAACGTACTGTACCCATCCTTCAGCCTATGATCTGAAACTGTTCACCTTTGGGACACAATAACCTAAGCTGCGACTCACAATAACAATATATATTCAATGATTTGTCTTTTGGTTAAAAAACAAACAAAACAATGCAGGTTTAATTCACGATGAAGAAAGGAAGGTAAATTGCGGATGAGCAACACGTTTATAAACTCAAACGTTTTGCACATGACGGGGTAATGGGGAATATTCTCGCTTTTTTTTTTTTTTTTTTTTAAAGAAATACAATTGGTTTTTATAATAATAATAATAATAATAATAATAATAATAATAATAATAATAATAAAAGAAGCTACACAGCCGTTTTGATTTAAAGGCTGAATGCTTTTAATAAAGAAATAAACTAAGAAGTTTCTCGTTCCATATTCATTCGTTTTACATTATTAATAAATAACACTTTTGATTAAAAATAAATAAATAAATAAATAAATAAAGTACCAAATTATTGCCTCATACTGTTGCAAGTGCTGGTAGACATACACTGAGTTCATTATAAAAGGAGGAAAATAATAATATATAAATGCTGTGTGTGTGTGTGTGTGTGTGTGTGTGTGTGTGTGTGTGTGTGTGTGTGTGTTATATTAAGGCTGGGTGGTATGGACTAAAATTCATTACTTGATAGTTTTTCCTCAAAATGCTGATATACTATATGGCATAATGTACGATATGGATTATGAATATATTATCAAACAGCTGCACAATTTGTGCCACTGTTGGCTTTTTCTCCTATAAGGGACAGCATGTGTGAGTGAGTTCTGTAGTGTTGCTTGTTGCAGTGAAGGTCTGTGTTATAGACCATAAGGTGAACCATGAAAAAAATGGCTGGAAAATTATTTTTGTTCCCATGTCTGGGCACTACTTTTTAAATGCATTTTTGTTTAGAATTTACCCTAATGGAATTTGGGTTAAAAGTTCTCTGCAAAATATCCTGCAGTTTTATGTTGCAAGCCATAAATCTATATCAATATAGATTAAAAAAAAAAAAAAATTCGATGGTGCTTGATTCACTTGTCTTATTAATAAACATTCACTTTGGCAACACACAATCTTCCACAAATGGACATTTTTATGCATGATAACATAATGTATGTACATATTAACATAACATAATAGCTGTATGGTATTTTTGTTCAATGGATGATTTTTTTTAGAGGATGTTTTATGTTTTTTTTAATGCATCCAATCACCCCCATCACTGTCAGAAACACTATCCCATGTCGCTAAATCTGTGTCCCATGAAGCACAATGTGCTAGTCTACTTAGTAGTGACACTACTGGTAATGAACCTGTTAGATGGCCAACAGTTTGACAGAGACTTATATTAACAAAACATGCTAATGTGGGTTTCTCTAAAGCACCTATAATCCAAGCAGTCAGATTATACAGTTCAAGTGGCACAACACATTTTGCTGCAGTCACTTTTAAATCATCAGATGTGGGGGCCAAGGGCATATCATTGCTGGGGAGTCACATAGGAGCCTTTTTAACATCAGTGCTGCACAATAAAGTGTCCTTGTGTCCTCATTAGTTTAGCAAGCAGATTTTGTACTATGTCTGTTTTCAGTGTCACTTTCTGCTTGGCTTACTTCTGTCGTTGACTCTGTAGATTCTGCACTTGATGGCTGAGGTATTCTGTGTATGAGCTTATCTGCAGCAAGTAGGGCTGAACGATTAATTGCATTTGTGATATTATTGCGATATCATATAACACAATTTTCTCATTGCAAAGGCTGCAATTATTAATTTTTTTTCTTGTCCTGTCTTGTACTGTCCTGTTAAGTTCCTAGAGTGTTTAAGAAGTGCAGTCCACATGTTTACTTGTTTGACGAAACATGAAGTTTGTTACTAGATATGTTGAAGAGGTAAAGCCACAGATTTGTTTGCTTTAAAGTTTAAATAGATCTGAAATTGTTTATCATGAAACACATTGATTTATTGCTTGTGTTCATTGAAAAATACATAACAATCACAATATTGAGGAAAAAAAATCGTTGTTCAGCCCGAGCAGCAAGTGTCTCAACTAAAACCAGCTCACATATATTGTGCTTGATCGAGGAGCGAAACACTAGCTGTGGGAAAACAAGGGTCAGCCTCCTCTTCAATCTATCCATCCTGCAAAATACAGGATCAATACAATGATATTTGGTTAGAGTATTAATACATATATATTCACCAGTAGAAAACTACTTACCATCGCAGACTTTTTGAGGAAAATAGTTACCACCTTGGCATCTTGAGATAAGCAGTTATTATAGTCATAACAAAGAGTCAAAAACAATAGTAGCTTGGTGATTGGTTCAAAATGTATCCAGTTTGATTTATCTGTCATTTAGAATTGCTGCAGTTTTTTTTTCTCCAAAGCTGACAAGGTCAATGTTAGTATTTCAGTTACATTACCTGTAGTTTGTAGCATCAATGTCCTCGTGCTCTTTCACTATATTGATGAACTTCTTCTTAGCTGATTCATCTTCAGCACCTCTTGGTTCACAATATTTTGTTGCCGGATGATCTGCTCACAAATGATCTTGTAGCTGACATCGAAGGCAGACGGATGGACGGACACGCACGCACACACACACACACACACACACACACACACACACACACACACACACTTAAATAACGCAGAAAGTTGTGCAACAAAAACATTGTATCCCGACCATATCAAGATATGTGCAGTCTGAGGAATTTATTCCATTGACCACATAATATGTCTCACATGTCTTCTTCTGTGGTCCCAGTAACTGTTGCTGGTTACTGTGGGCTTGGTCAAGAACCTGGTATACTGACGGTAGCAGGACTTGTGGTATTGAACTTCCATGGCCACGCCATGGTCTTTATCTTTAATATGCAAGAGAACCCCAGTGTCTTCCTTCATCTTGACAACTTTCAGCAACAGACCTTAAATGAATGAAGATAAATACATGGTGTCTGTCTGTATTTTTATGTACAGTGGTGTGAAAGTGTGTTTTCCCCCTTCCTGTTTTCTTACTTTTTGGCATGTTTTCCACACTTATATGTTTTAGATCATCAAACAAATTTAAACATTAGTCAAAGATAACACAAGTAAACACAAAATGCAGTTTTTAAATGAAGGGTTTTATTAATGAGGAAGAAAAAAATCTACATAGCCCTGTGTAAAAAATGTTTGCCCCCTAAACCTAATAACTGGTTGGGCCACTCTTAGCGGCAACTACTGCAATCAAGTGTTTGCAATAACTTGCAACGAGTGTTTTACAACGCCGTGGAGGAATTCTGGCCCACTCATCTTTGCAGAATTGTTGTAATCGAGTATGAACTGCCTTTTTTTCTCTACTTTTTATTTAAATTTTCAGAGAAAGACAAAAATAACCAGAACATGGTAAAATAAACAGGAAATACAGTTAAAAAAAACAATGGGGGGAGGCACCCTCACATTAATTTTCATACAAGTTGTTACAAGTAGTGTGTTGTACAATCAATCACCTTTTTTCTGTTTTTGAAGTCAGTCCATTTATCCCAGCGCTATGTATAAGTCTTTGCTTTGTTCCTTAATGAATCAGTCAGTTTGTCCATAGAAAGATAGACGTCGAATGATGTTTTCAGGGATCAGGCCTAAGTAAACAATCCGAGGGTCTTTAAGAATATTGCAGTGAAAATTTTTTTTAAGTCTGAATAACTTTGTCCTAGAAAGGTTGTATCTTTGTGCAGAGCCAGAAAATATGAGTGATTAGCATCCAGAGTTCCACATTGCCTCCAACAGGTTTGAGGTGAACTTAAAACTTTGTAATATCATCAGTTTATTATTTAACCTGTTGTTAGAGCTACTATCTTTACCCGGGAGCAACTGTTTATTCCCGGGATATTTTGAGTCTTTTCTATTGCATCATCTTGTACTTATTTCAAGCCACAAACCTCCCTAATATTTGAAGAACTGTATGCATGCAGTTGACCAGACTCTACTAGGACTGCAGAAAACTGTTATTTTAATAATCAATACATCATCAATTTTTTAAACGATGAATCATGTAAGAGGAAACAGATTTTGTTATCTTCAGGCTTCTTGTAGTTATTATCACAAAAATAATAATAAAGGCCTAAACAAATAACATTGTTTAAATAAACACAACTACAGTGTTTCACTTACTTTTGCATTTTATATCCAAATTTAAGTTTTTCCCAAAGGTCAACAATAAACAATAACATTTTTTAGTTTTGTATTTCACTTAAAAACTAAGACAAAACAAATAAAAGTTTACAACAAATGCAACTCATTTAAATATGAAGCAAAACATCAGAACATCACTGTATTTTGTAAGTAATATTGCTATTTAATTCTATGTGGTTATTCCTATTCATGCTATTTGTTTCTGTTTTTATTTTCATTGATCTTCTTATATCAACATATAAAACATGTGAATTTGAAATGTTTAATGTTACAAGAACTTACTAGTTTATTTTATGTCTATTCTTTACTCATGGTCGCTTTAGTTTTCTATGCAATTAAACTGAAAAATGTATTCATGTTTTAGACCCATATTGCAATATTGTTATTTTGTAAAAAAAAAATCATTTAAACAATCAATCCGGAAATTGCGATACGACTGAATACACTCTCACATGCATGTTTTGGGATAATATCATGTATTTACATGCAATTTGTCTCGATTTGTCAGAGAAAGAGGGAAATATGAATTATTGTGCAATATATAATATGACAAACTTCACCTTCTGAAGTGGATATAGCTACAGTATATGACACGACAGACTAAACACCTCAACTACATGTTTTTGGACAAATTTGTACCTTTCCTCCACATTATTTGTCACTGTTGAACAGGTGGTCTAATGTCTAGTTTTAGCAAGCGTAGCAAACGGCTGGATGTCAAATTTCGTTAAAAATCTCGTGTCATCTTTGTGCGCTTGTTCCATTACATTTCTGCTATGTATCTGAAATTAATGACATATATGATTGGGGGAAGCCGATGAAACCGACAGAAAGATGGAAATGTGTGAACTGTGAGAAAACCTATTCAAGCACTGGGAGAACATGCAAACTCAACACAGACAGTTTGTGCCCGGGTGTGATTTAGATTGATCTTGTTAGGTCACGGGGTGTTAAACCTTTACAAGGACTACGGAATGTGTAACAGTTTTCTCTTCCTCGCTGGCTTATTAAATGTCAATATATCCAAATACCAGATTGCTTCATCACACCTGTTTCAGTTCATCAATGAACTTGTGAAGACAAATCTCATGATTTGTGTTATCCAATACTTAATGTAGAGATTGGATTTTAATGTTAAAAAATAAAAAAATAAATCAGCAGAAACAAGCAAGTGATAGATGGCAGAATATGTATGTATTTGCTACAAAAGTTTGTCCATTATAGCTCAGCAATTATTTTATAATGATACATTTGGTGACTCTAAAGTTATTGTTCATGGACCACCAGGAGTAATTTTTGGAATGAGAAACTAAACAAAAACACATAACGGCTTTAGATGTTATGCATTGTTCTTTTATTCAAAGGGTTGATAGTACAATAGGGGTTTTATTATGAATTGAGGTCATTTTCCAGAGTGTTGATGTTGGAGAAACAAGACAGTACTGTAATTTCTGCTGATGGAGCCACATGCCAAGTGAATATAATGGAACTGTGGTGCTGCATGCAGCTCGCTGTTGCCTTGGAAACAACAAGATGTTGCTTTGACTGCCATGCTACAAAACATCTTCCCATTGTTTCTAAGTAGGATAAACTAATAGAAATGCAGAATTTGGAGCTTGTGTGCACAGTAGATCTACTGTCATAGACATTGTGATATCAAGTGTTGATGCTCTTCTGTGTTGGTTGTCTTTTTGACCTGAATGTTTTTCCTCTGGCCCTCATCTGGAACAACTGGCCACTCAATGATGTATGTGCTTGTGTATTGACCCACATTTAGATCTAGGCTGTTGGTTTGTGAGAGTGATACACCCCCAGAGAAAACAAAGTAATTACCCTGACAGCATCCTCTCCATGTCTGCCCACCATATCGATCTGCCTCTCCAGCATGTCGCACACAGAAATAACACGTGCACAGACCATTCACTCTTGGAAATATACAAATGCTCATGTACTTGCATTGCTTTTAATTTTATTACTATTTTCTCAATTTTATACAATGCATGCATTTGATATGAAGCTGAAAGAGCTTTTCAAAGCCTGACACTACAGTGACAGATTGTTATATTAACTACATTTGTGCAGCATCTTTCAAAGCAAATAGTCAGAAAAGGCAGAGTGAAAGATAACAAACCTAGAGCCTCTGATTTTCCGTTTCCAATTATCCCCAATTCTGTTGCATAGTGTACCCATTTCTGTTTAATTTTAATTTCAGTTTATCCATTTACATTTCATTTCTGTCTAGTGGCCACTAAACTTCAAAAACATTGTGCAAAACATGAGCAATTTGGTTCTTTGAGTTCACTATTGGGAATAGTTTTATACAGTACTTCTATGTTTCAGATGTCGCACTGAAATCGTGGCGATTACGTAGCTCAAGATTTTGCGCGAGAATTGACATGTCTGTCCGTTAGACATTAAGCCATCCGATCCCCTTTAGGGAGGAAAAGATCACAGAAATGTGTATTGTCCCAAAAGATTTAAGTGAGGGTTAAGTCTGCGTCATCAAATCTGTTTTCCTTTCGGGAGGTGAAGTTCACCATTCTGCAAATTATTGCAAGGTTTTGTACGAGATTTGATCTTTTTTGTCTCTTTTCTACCCCCCGTGGCATTTAAGCGCTCATATCTGGTATGTGCCTAGAGTGAAGGAGATTTTACCACCCTGATCTTCAGTTTATTTATTGATAATACAGAGTACAAATGTAAAGAGTTACACATACTCAATTCAATTCAACTTTATTATGGACTCGAAGTCCAAAAAGACAGAGGGACACAATATAACAAACACCAACAAAAATACAAGAAATAATTACACAGTCAAATAATAACAATGTTGCTAAGAAAGGCCTGTTCCTCAGCAACCAGCCTCCACCTCCCTGCATATTTTCAACTAAAGTGAATTTATTATTAGTACATTTTGTAGGGATGCACCAAAATGAAATATCTTGGACGAAGCCGAAAATGAGAAAACCAAAGCCGATGCTTGTTCTTTGCACCTCACAGAATGTGAAGCTCTGTAATGAAATGATGGGAAGCTTAATGTAGTAGTCATTATCTTACCTTCTAATTAAAGTGAAATGTATATAAAACTGGTAGCCTTTCAGATTATTCAGTACCTTTAAATAGTAGAGCAGTTGGTGTTGACTCTGCTATGGAACTGTATCATATTAAAATGTATCCAAACCTTGCTCCTTTTTCTTTTACTTATTTACTTTCATTTTTTGAAGTATTAGGATAGATGTTCCAACAATCCAACCCAACAATCGGAAATGAAAATGACTCTGTTCTTGATAAGACATTTGCAGGTGTCGTGATCACATGATCATTACCTTTGTCTGGTTTCGGACAAACCAAGGAGTGCTCCAAAATGCTGAAAAGGAACTATAGCTGACAGTCTCAGGCTGAAGGCGAAATGTGCTCCTACGGGTTTAGGGCCGGCATCGTGTGGTAAAGGTAGTAATTATTGCTTTTTTTGGGGGGTCTGTAATTCTAGGGAATTAAGAGAATTACAGTCAGAGTGTGCAGAGTGAAAAGCTTCTAACACAACACTATCTATATGAATACGCACATACACACTGATGAATAAGTTATGTGAATCATGCTAGGAATGTGAAACTTTTGGAATTCCATTAGACTTTAGGGCTCTCTCTCTCTCACTCACACATGTGCGTATTCAGCCTCTTCTTTAGCTAAAGTCTTAAAAGAATAAAGGTTAGATAATTTCAGCAAACACTCCTTTCAGACTGTGTTTTTCCAAGTTTTTGCTCATGAGTGGGTTTTAAACATGGATTAGAAGCTAGTTGATGCAGTTTTGTTCTACTCTAATACTCTCTACTCTATATATTTTTAATGGCTTTTCCCCCTTCTGTACAATAAAAATTATTGGGGGAAAAGTCATTAAAAAAAAAAAAAAAAACTCTTTATCAGGTGTACAGGTGTATGTGTTTTTTTGTATAGGTCTTTGCATTTGGAAGGATTGGTGTAATCAGGAGATTAAATTAGGACATTGTTTGAGCAGCCGCCCTCAGCAGATGGGGATTAGACCTAGTGTCACACTTTAAAACAGACTTGATGCTCAATGAAGGCATCTTTCTTTTTTTATAATCACTAGCTGTAAAAACCAACTAGACATTTCACAATGAAAATGAAAAACTTTTTTTTGTGAGACTTCTTTGTTTTGTTTATTTACTGTTTCCCAAACTGGGTTACATACATTTGAAGTTTTACATCAGTAAAATAAACAAAAACAAGTTAATAGTTGGAATAAATATATATTAAATATGTTTTTGTTGTATTTTATTTAATGACTTGTGTATAATGGTTAAAAAAAACAACAACCCAAAAAGCAAGTGACCAATTTGGAATTTTGATGAACACCATTAAATAATTTGGTACTTGTGCAGCCTTTTCAGCTAGCATTAGCCATACCATAGCACCCATGAATCCCATGAATGTATGTTTAAATAAATAGTAGTTATTCGAAATGTCTGTTAATCTAGTCAGTCTGCTAGCAGCTCCCCGCTGTGTGCTAAGTTTAATGATGTAACAGCTCAACAGAGTTACTGCAGCTAACGTCTTCCTAAGCTGGTAACAAAAAGACTGATTGTGGCAACGGTTCATAAATTAGTTGTTTGAAGTTTCTTTTTTAAAAATAGGAACGTGCACTCTGTTGATTCGAATAATGCAAGAATATGAGTGGGATTCATGTGTTCAAAAAACACCAACACAAAGATCAGTGCCAAGTACAGTCAGCTGTAGTTAGCATTCTGCTGTTAGGTACATCTCGTCCTGCTCAACTCTCACCATCTGCCAGCAACTCCTAAAGCATTCCATGTCTAGCTGCTCTCATAATCACAACAAAGAATCAACAATTATTGCTTTTCCTTTTCTTACCAACTTATTGGTTGAAATTCTTCTACATGTTATTTACATTTTTTCTAAACCTCTTTGTAGTGTTTGGGCTAATGCACTCTAATAATACACTTTTCTGCCTCCTCCCCTTTTTTTTTTTCTAATTCCATGAGTACAACAAAATTTGAAGAACGTAAAAGCATTGTGTCTGAGAGTTTTTTAACACCAATGCAAGCTAGAATATTTGCATTTCCTGAAGAAAATGCAAGTGAGGATGCAGGTGCTGGCCTAAGTCGCACTGTATTAGCTTAGCATTAGTTAGCATTAATTAGCATTGACATTAATTTCTAGTATCATTAGTATTAGCTGGCATGAGCATTAACTAACATTAGCATTAGCATGAATTAGCATTAGCTAGCATTAACTTTAACGTTAGCTAGCGTTAATATTAGCATAGCATTAGCATAATGTTAGCATTTGCCTAGTGTTAGCAGTAGCCTAGCAATAGCATTAACCTAGCATTAACACTAACCTAGCATTAGCCTGATGTTTTTATTAACCTAGCAATAGCATTAGCCTAGCATTGGCATTAACCTAGCTTTAGCACTTACCTAGCATTAGCTAAGCATTAACCTCGCCATAGCTGAACATTGTTCAATATGGTTGAAATGGGTTAAAAAGTTGAGGAATGGCTGGGGATGAAGGATTTGAAAGTTTAAAAAGCTGAAATTTCCAATAGAATTGAATGGGAAAGGAAAAATGTAATAAGTGAAAAAGTTCAAAAGTTACAAATTCTAAAATTACAAATAAATCTTGGGAACTTTCTGATTTTTTTGAAAGCTTATTTTTCAAAATCGGACAAACGGTGAAGGAAAGTTAACGCAGACGGAAGAAAAAATGGATAACCATGCTCACAAATGAAAAACATAGTTGTATGTATGTCAAGCACCGTTGTTTTTCTGCCTGTTTAGCATTTACTGATCAATACTTTAGAAGTTCATTTACTTCAGTCCCTCTAAAGACCTAATGACTTTTCCCTTGGCTTTGTTTAAATGTCAGAGAAGAACCAAGCAATGCAAGCAAAGCAACTACAGACAAACCAGACACCTGGAGCAGAGAACACCTGTTCTCAAAGGCCTCAGGGTGAAATTATAGTCTGTAGAGCGTGAGAGCGAGGATACATGCTTGGAGGAAATGATAAATGATGGAGGGAGGTTTTCAGGGCCCTACATTAACTTTGAAAGGTCACTTGTCCAGCATCTAATCTTCTTAGCACACGATGGCAAGTTAAGATTTTGTTTAGAAACCTATCCCTGATTAAAATAGTTAACCATTCAGTTCTCAGTAAGTATAGAACATGTGCAATGTGTTACTGTTGGATATTTTTGCCTTGAAAGCTCCCCCAGAAGATCTATTTGTTTTGTCATCAAACACATACACTACCAAAGTCATATGTAAATATTTTCTTTAATTCAGGTTATACTTGTCGGCAGACTTGCCTGATATTCTGACAAAATGTCCTACAGTACATAAACTTACTTCTTTTATATCAATGAATGTGAAAGCAGCATTAGTCAGAGCCTGAAGTTTTGCTTCTTGTAATCATCAACACCCACCTATGAACGGAGGAGTCTATAAAAATCTACAAGCTAAGAGCAGTGAACATCATGTGTTGGTGAATGACAGCTTCAGCCGCTTCCCCTCACAGAAGAACATCTACAGTCTGTCTCGGGCCGGAGCTCAAAAACTATGCAGTTTAAAAAAACCGGTAATACTTTACTTGGTTTTGTACATAAAGGCTGACATTATGCTGTCATTATTATGACATGACACCTGTCATTAGCATGAATAAGGTGTCATAAAGGCTGTCATTAAGTGTCGTTTGTTACCCTAACAAAAACCATTTGTAACCCTAACCCCTAACCCTACTTAACCCCAATAGATCGCTCCCCCGAAGCCAAAAAATGCCAACATACCTCGAAAGGTGTCATAATTTAGCAAAAGGTGTCATAATTTAGCGAAAGGCACTTAATGACAGCTTAATGACAGCCTTCATGACACTTTATTAATGCTAATGACAAATAATGACAGCGTAATGTCAACTTTATATATAAATCTTCAAGTAAAGTGTTACCAAAAACTAAGACTTACACACCCTCTCCTTTTTAGAAAAAGGTGATTATTATATTACAATCTATGAGCAAAGAACTGTCAAAATAATACTTAGTTCCCCCTTCTATTATATTTGTCACTTATTTATACTATGATTCAGCAGACAAAATATCACTGCACTTATTAATCAAAGTCAAACATAACAAAGTGCTTTAGTTTGTTTGTTGGTCCACCACCACTGGGTGTGGATCATTATTGGTCCATACACATTACACACACTGAAAGCCTTACTCCACGCAAATAAATATGACCAGTATGAAAGCATGCTTCACGCTATATAAAAAACTGGCACTGCTATCTCTGTTTCCACCAACCCCCGTCTATGGACAGAAATGTCAGGTATGAACGAGAAAGTGTGTGGATGCACACCTCGCTCAGCTCTTGACTCCTTGACAAATGAGGCTGAAGAGGAGACCACTGCTCCAGTTCACAAGTAGGCTGCCCACCCGGCTGCATTGGCCGTATATACTAAACATACAGGTGCAGACTCCTCGGTCCTAAACCTAAACCCGCTCTCAGAGCCGGTGGGCTCAGTAAACAGACAGTGGTTTGGTTAAACCTGGCCCCTAAGATAAGAAGAAATGGATTCGGTGATTAATCGTGATACAGTATTTCACCGCACGGTTATCGTATCGATCCATAAAATTTCCAAATTTATTTTTTAATGATGTTTTTCACGAAAAAACCATTTAATTGCGCTAACACATTCATAGCACGTAAACGCCCGGTCACTAGGTGTCGGTGAACCACAGAAGACCTTGTGAAACTACTTCACTCCTCAATGCATTTTTGCTTGGAAGTTGAACTTAACAGAATTAGAATCTGTTGTAGAAGCAAAAGTTAAACTTTTTTTTAAAATATTTATATTTTGGTACTTGAATTACAGTTAGTTGCCATTTACTTGTTTTCGCAAGTTTAAAAAAAATGAAATAAATTGTAATTCATTCCATTTTATGCGTGTTAAGGTGAAATTTGTAATTATTAATATTGCGATGTATATTGTATTGAATCTGTGTACCATTAGTTCATTTGTGACGAAGTGAGTCTTAAACTCCACTTGTCCCTGTAGTTGAACAGCACACACTCTGTTCCACATACACATTTACAAAACTACATTCATCCTTACCTGCTCCATGTGGCTCCTAAAAGGGGAGTGCTGTCAACATTTCCTGGTTTTATACTCCAGACTGGTGAGGTCATTGGTGACCTCACCAGGAGCTACGCCCAGTAAGGGGATGGGCCAATGGGTGGGCCTGAGAATAAAAGGCAGGTGTGTGCTTTGTTCAGGGTTGGTCCATTTGTGCTTGGTCTTTGGAGGAAGACACATCATGGTACCAGCACTCTGTAAATGTTTGGGAGGCACTGTAAATAAAATGGATACAGATTTTGCAACTTCCTGCCTGAGATGTCTCTTCATTCACTTTAAATAGCCACTGAAAGCCACACTACCTCACAAATGGTGGCAGTGGTGGGATCCAGTTACTGAAGAAGATGCCACCAAAACGCAATCCACATGTGAGTAAACTTAATGAAGTGCCAGAAGAAGACCATGCAGATGGGAGTCAGGAAGGAGCATTGGGAGCAGAACTACTGACTGAGCATGCCCCACAGCCAACTCCAAGCATGGCTGATATTGCAAACCTGCTCCACGGCCTGGTGAGGAAGCAAAATGAGCATGATGCTAGATGGGAGCAGGACAAGTTGCAGCAGGAGAACCGGTGGCAGTCCATGGAGCGCCGGGTGGACCAGCTCCAGCAGGAGGTGAAAGCAGAGCATCCAGACCAGCAGCCTGTGGTGGAAGGAGCAGCAGCTCAGGCAGGCCCCCCCCGTTTTGCCAGCTTTGGTGAGGATCCCCAGCGGGAAAGGTCCTAAAATGCAGCCATATCAAAATGATGAAGACATTGATCATTATTTAACAACGTTCGAGAGAATTGCCACAGCCTGCCAATGGCCAAAGGGAGAGTGGGCTTTGTACTTGGCCCCACTTCTAAATGGCAAGGCACGAGCTGCATATGTGGCTATGGACGTCACAGAAACAATGGACTATGTCAAAGTGAAGAAAGCGGTGCTGGAGAAGTTTGAAATAAGTGCAGAGACCTACAGGATGCAGTTCCGATCTACAGAGGTGAATGAGGATGAAACGCCCAGGGAGCTGCAGTCCCGGCTGAAAGATCTCTACGACAAGTGGATGACACCAAGAGAAAGAACGAGGGAGCAGATCGGAGATGCTATTGTGCAGGAGCAGTTTCTGAGAATGCTCAACCCAGAGTTGCGCACATGGATCAAGGAGCGCAACCCTCCAACATCAAGAGAAGCTGCAGAGTTGGCAGAAGCATTTCTGTCTGCACGGCGCTCTTTCAAAACCTCTATTTCTACTAGAACCAGTCTACCTCCTCCGTCTCCAGGAGTGAGTAAACCTATGGGTGGGAGTGGGTTTAGAAGTAAAACCCCTAGACCTCAGTTTTCAAACCCCAACCCTAGATTTAGAGAGTTTAAAGACAAAAGCCCTCTGGTCTGTCACTCCTGTGGTCAAATTGGTCATTTTAGGTCAGAATGCCCCGAGCAGCAGGTCAGTAAGACATTCATGTGTTTGGGCCCGCAACCTCAGTGTGTCCTAGAAGAGATGTCTCCACCAATTATTGATGAGGAAAGAACTGTCTGTGTTTTTATAGATGACAAACCACATGTTGCGCTGTTAGACTCAGGCAGTAGCCGCACCCTAATTAGAGAAGACTGTCTGCCTAAAGATGTCACTTTTAGGGGTAAAATGAAAATTTGGTGTGTTCATGGAGACAATGTGGACTATCCTATTGCTAATGTTAACATCCAAGTTGAGGACCAGCAGTATTTACTCTCAGTGGGTGTTATGTCCAAACTGCCCTACCCAGTTATACTGGGGCGGGACCTGCCCATTTTGCATGAATTAATAGCAAAAGACAGAGCATCTTCATTGCAGCTATGGGCTAGGTCAGTGGCTGAAGAAGAGGAATGTCAGGAGCTGTTCTTCCCTTCATTAAAGGAAGACCAGTCACTACCAGATCTCGGCCACCTCTCGTCAGACCGGAAGGAGGAGCTACACCAAATTATGGATCCAGCTCTGTTCAGCACAAAACCAGGCTGCACAGATCTCATCCAGCATGACATCAGGCTCCGGGACCCCAATCAGCAGCCCATCAGAGACACCTCATCCAGGATCCCGGCTAAGCTGCTGCCTGCTGTAAAGCAAGAGGTGGAAGATATGCTGGCCATGGGAGTCATTGAACATTCAAAAAGTGAGTGGTGTAGTCCTGTTGTTTTAGTCCCAAAGAAAAATGACCCAAGACAAAGATTCTGTGTTAATTTTTCTAAGCTAAATGCAGTTTCAGCCTTTGATGCATATCCAATGCCCAGAGTCGAAGACTTAATTGAGCGTTTGGGCAATGCTAAATTTCTCACTACTCTTGATTTATGCAAAGGCTATTGGCAAGTACCATTATCTGACACTTGCAAAGACTTAACAGCCTTCAGAGTCCCAAGTGGGCTTTATCGTTTCAGGACAATGCCTTTTGGACTCCACGGAGCGCCAGCTACATTTCAACGGCTGGTAGATGAAGTCCTTAGAGGTGCAGATGGCCACACGGCGGCTTACATCGATGACATTGTGGTATTTAGTGAAAGTTGGGAAGATCACATGGAACACTTGAGTGATGTTTTTCACAGAATCCAAAGGGCCGGACTGGTGATGAATGCCCGAAAGTGCCACATTGCGAAGACTGAAGTGGAGTATTTGGGGTACATCATCGGGGGTGGTGTCATACGACCTCAGGTTAGTAAAATTGAAGCACTCCTGTCCTACCCACCTCCAACAACCAAACGCAGAGTTAGATCCTTCCTGGGATTAGCTGGCTGGTATCGCCGCTTTATTCCGGATTTTTCTACAAGATCAGCCATCCTTAGTGATTTGACGCGCAAGTCGAGTCCAAACAAGATAAAGTGGACCCCGGAATGTGATTCTGCATTTAGAGACCTCAAAAACTGTTTATGTAATGAGCCTGTTCTTCAATGTCCAGATTTCTCCCGTCCTTTCATTGTGCAGACAGATGCATCTGGAGTAGGACTGGGAGCTGTATTGCTGCAGGGTGATGGAGAGTACCAAAGACCTGTGCAGTACATAAGTCGTAAGCTCTTTCCCAGAGAGACAAGGTATTCCACGGTGGAGAAGGAGGCCTTGGCGGTGAAATGGTCACTAGACACTTTAAAATATTACTTGATGGGAGATGAGTTTATCTTAGAAACGGACCATCGAGCGTTACAGTGGATGAACAAAATGAGGGACAGTAATGCAAGAATAACCCGATGGTATTTGTCTTTGCAGCCCTTTTGTTACAGGATCCGATACAGGCCTGGAAATAAGAATGGTGTGGCTGATTTCTTGTCTCGTTCCTATGAGGTCTGAATTTTGTAAGGGGGGAGGTGTGTGACGAAGTGAGTCTTAAACTCCACTTGTCCCTGTAGTTGAACAGCACACACTCTGTTCCACATACACATTTACAAAACTACATTCATCCTTACCTGCTCCATGTGGCTCCTAAAAGGGGAGTGCTGTCAACATTTCCTGGTTTTATACTCCAGACTGGTGAGGTCATTGGTGACCTCACCAGGAGCTACGCCCAGTAAGGGGATGGGCCAATGGGTGGGCCTGAGAATAAAAGGCAGGTGTGTGCTTTGTTCAGGGTTGGTCCATTTGTGCTTGGTCTTTGGAGGAAGACACATCATGGTACCAGCACTCTGTAAATGTTTGGGAGGCACTGTAAATAAAATGGATACAGATTTTGCAACTTCCTGCCTGAGATGTCTCTTCATTCACTTTAAATAGCCACTGAAAGCCACACTACCTCACATCATTAGTTTTTCATTATGTAACAAAAACATGAAAAATGAAAAAAAAAAATTCATTATTTGATATTTGTTTCCAAAACCAAAATGAAAAAACAGAAAACGCCTTGTTTTTCAAATTCAAGCTCTTTTGCTTTGGTACAAAAAAACGGAAAACGAACACCTTTATTCGTTTTCTCCATTACTCCATTATTTGCCAAAGTACGTGACCCGGAAGTGAAGCGTTACACATTCCGCATTATCTTTAGCTCTGCAACACTTAGGAGTCTCTAAATCCTCCGAAATGTCCGTGAGTAGGTTCTGTTCCCAACACCACCTAAAGCGAAAAGGACATGTTTCAGATGCACAGTTGTAAGCAGCGATCTTGTCATGCCGAACTGCCGTTAGGCAAGGCAAGGCAAATTTATTTGTATAGCGCATTTCATACTCAAGGCAACTCGATGTGCTTTACATGATAAAACATTAATTGTTTAAAATCAATAAGAACATTTAAAATCATCAGTAAAATCAATTAAAATCATCAGTAAAATCATCATGACATCAACAACATGACAAAAAATCTCTCTCTCAATCATATGCAGTAGAGAAAAAAAGTGCCTTTAACTTTGATTTAAAGATGTTCACATTGGATGCTGACTTCAGCTCTGCTGGCAGTTTGTTCCACTTCTTTGCAGCATAACAACTAAAAGCAGCATCACCATGTTTACTGTGAGCTCTGGGCTCCACTATCTGACCTGTGTCCATAGATCTGAGAGACCTGCTGGGTTCATACCTGACTAACATGTCACTGATGTATTCTGGACCAAACCCATTCACAGATTTATACACCAGCAGCAGAACTTTAAAGTCTATTCTGAGGCTGACTGGGAGCCAGTGTAAAGACTTTAAAACTGGAGTAATGTGTTCTGTCCTCTTTGTTCTGGTTAAGACCCGAGCTGCAGCGTTCTGAACCAGCTGTAGCTGTTTGATGATCTTTTGGGGGATTCCTGTCAGAAGACCATTACAATAGTCCAGTCTGCTGGAGATAAAAGCATTGACCAGTTTCTCCTGATCTTTCTGAGCCATTAAACCTTTCACTCTGGAGATGTTCTTTAGGTGGTAGAAGGCTGTTTTTGTGATAGATTTGATCTGACTGCTGAATGTAAGATCTGAGTCAATCAGAACACCAAGGTTTTTGACTTGGTCTTTAGCTTTTAAAGATCGAGACTCAAGATAATTGGTGACAGCTGTCCTCTTTTCCTGGTTACCAAAGACAATCACCTCCATCTTGTCATGGTTTAGTTGAAAGAAGTTTTCACTCATCCAGCAGTTTACTTTTTCTAAACAGTCACACAACACCTCAATGGGACCATAGTCATCTGGGTTCAGTGATAGATATAGTTGTGTGTCATCTGCGTAGCTCTGATAATCAACCTTACAGTTGTGTAAAATGTGTCCTAAAGGAAGCATATAAAGGCTAAACAGAAGAGGTCCAAGAACAGATCCCCGAGGAACCCCACAGGACATTGGTAATCTGTCAGATTCAAAGTTTCCAATGCTTACAAAATAGCTTCGCTCCTCCAAGTATGACTTAAACCATTGCATTACTTTTCCATTTAGTCCAACCCATGTTTGCAATCTGTGCAACAAAATTGTATGATCTACAGTGTCAAATGCAGCACTTAGATCCAACAGAATGAGAACAGATACTTTTCCTGACTCAGTGTTCAACCTTATGTCATTGATCACTTTGATAAGAGCAGTTTCAGTGCTGTGATGAGAACGAAAGCTTGACTGAAATTTATCAAATATTTTGTTGAATGTTAAGAATTGACTCAGTTGGTTGAAGACCACCTTCTCAATGATCTTGGCCATGAATGGAAGGTTGCTGATTGGTCTATAGTTAGCCAGTACAGAGGCATCCAGTGTTCTCTTTTTTAACAGAGGTTTCACAGCAGCTACTTTCAGGGATTTTGGTACGGTGCCTGATTGGAATGAGCAGTACCTGTTTTGAAACAGCGGCACAGTCGTATCATTATCATATCCACAGTGTCCATTAACCTCAATGTTTACTTGTATTCCTCGCACTGTAGTCTCCAGTTCAGTAATCTTTTGGAGAAGACTGCTGTATTCTGTTGTGGAAAGAGCCATTCTTCTGCTAGTTAGCTTGCTACTTGTAGCTAGCTAGCTTGCTACTTAGCTTTCCAGTTGAGCCAGCAAATAAAAAAGCAGTAGATGATTACCTCAGAGCCAGAGTCAGATGGTAAATGATAGAGTTTGATGTTGAGGTATCGTATCATTTCTCAGAAGAAAAAGTTCATGTTTAGTAAATAAATTCCTCTGTGAGCTCCGCTCTGCTCTTTTGCTGCTGTCAGCTCAGCTGCCGGAAGTACTACCGGCAGCTGTTAGCGTCAGATGAGAGTACACTTCCAGGTCACGTACTTTGGCCAATCGGTAATGGAGAAAATGAATAAAGGTGTTTGTTTTCTGTACCGAAGCAAAAGAGCTTACATTTGAAAAACAAGGCGTTTTCCGTTTTTTCATTTTGGTTTTGGAAACAAATATCAAATAATGAGTTTTTTTTCGTTTTTCCTGTTTTTGTTACATAAATAAAAATGAATGAACGAATGATACAGGGATTTGTATTGTTTAGTATCTGGATATATCGTATTGTGACATGCAAATCGTAAATCGTATCTTATCGTCAGATTCATGGCAATGCACACCCCCACCAGCGGTTCCGCTCTAGCCAAGCAATGAAGTAAATTTTCATTGGACTTGCCTGGTCAGACATGTTTGAGGTATTGATAGCTTGCCATGCTATAACTTAAACTCTGTGCCAAGCAGGTGGTGTTAATGTCTCGCCTTGTTTTCTTAATTAAGTTGCGTAAGATGACCTCAGACCGTTTTAGTGGTGAAAACTACAATCATCTGTGTTGCTGGGTGTGGCAGGTTCTATCTATTGTCACCTTTTATGGGACTGGCAATAAGATTTATTTTGCATATTCAAACAAATCCTCATGCTTTTTTTCCTGGCTATCTTTCAAAACAAAAGCATGACATTTCATCAAAAATGTAACAAATACAATGTAAACCAAAAAAACTACACAGTGATTCAGCTAATCACTATCACATCACTTATTATGCAACAATTAGGAGTAATACTTAAGGTATTTTTTTCTTTTTACATCAGTGTTGCACAATGAGCATTAAAGCCCAACCTCCGGCAGTTTAGATGCATCTTCTTAAGCTTGTACCACTTCCCATTTCTCCCTGCTGGAATGTGCCATCCCTTGCTGGATGTTTGGATTCACCAAGCAAACATCCAGATACGAAAACACACATTCTTGGGTGTTTCGTTCATGCAGCTGTATGTTTGTGGGAGTGTGCGTCTGATGGAGCGGAAACATCTTGTCAACCCCGTTTAATCTGATGTGCTTTGAGATGGACAAGCGTTATGTAAGAGGGAAGGTGTATGGTGTCACTTTCACTTATCGCCTGGGTGGTTCTGGAGCTGTGTGTAACACAGGATAGCAACTGGACCTTCAGGTAGCTTGAACTTTTAAAACTAAATTTGTCAGGATTAATTTCATTGTTCAAAGTGTAAATTGTGATTGTGGTATATTTTCAGATTTAGAAGAAATGCACGTGTGAGAAGAATTGTGACAGAACTTTCCCTGGTTGCATTGGGCTTGGGTTTATAATGGATTACTATTGCAACAACACATAATCAGTAAGGTAAAACTAACCTTTCTCTCGACGATCCAAGTTGCTTGGTGCGAGGCAAGCAAATAGGTGTTAGAATATTTACGATTAGAGACTTTTACAAAAATAACCACAGCATTTGGACAGTAAGCTATTGAATATGAATCCTTCCAGAGCAGTCCTGAAATATTAACATTTTTTGATATGGCCAGGATCATTCTGTACTTGATCTGGGACATCGCACACGGAGTCGACTGGGACAGACGAAAAATCCATCCCGGTCCACTCTGTGTGCGCCATGCTTTGCTTAAACATCATTTATGTGCAATAATACTGATTGTATCACTTTCTGTAGCAAAACAAACCTGCCTTTATTATCTATCCATCCATTTTCAGACCATCTTTGTCCTATTTCAGGGTTGCGTAGCCTGCTCTTATTAAAGGAGTACAGACTCTGCCTATTTTACCTCTGTTGCCCAAAACGTTTGGGACCCTATAGTGATATACTGTACCTATGGATTTCTGTGCACTTTATGAGCAATAAGCAGATCTTTATCTATCCTCTCTGTTGCGTGCCTGGAGGGTCGATAAAGTAAATTACGATTTGGCCTGACCTTAACCTCACCCTGGCACACCGGTAGACACATAAAGTGTCTATTCCACAGCCAACTGACACCAGAGTGTCTGAGCTTGCTGTCAAACCTTATGTGTGTCTACTTTGCGCCAGAGTGTGTGTGTCAGTTGAGCTCTCTGGGGGTTTTCTGGCCTGTGGGCTTATTGTTTGTCAAACGGCAAGTTGAGAGGCCATGTGTTTTGTGTTGGTTTATGCATGTGTGTCTTCAGCAGGGGAACACTGAAACCTTATGCACTCAACGAACACAAACCTCGGCCAAGCGCCAAATAAATGTCTATCCCCATTACTAACGATACAGTAGATCCAAATTTATGGACCGAATACGATCCTGATGAAACTCAGTTAAGTAATTGAGAGTCCAACTCGAAATAATTGAGTGAATTTTCATAAAGATCAGTCAATTACGAGCAAAGAAATGAATTTTTGGCGATGATGAGAGATGGGGATTTTTTCATTTCTGAAACTGATTCAGAATCGGTATATTGATTCAGATCCCCTCCAAAATAAAATGGAATCTGCCATGGCGTAAAGTCTATCGTTGGTTAAGATTTTGTGAAAATGTCTTATGAACATTTGACATAACAGACAAACAAACAAACAAAAATAAACGCAGTGAAAATATTTCCTTCAATTATATTTTGGTCTAAAGAGCTTTTTTCTTTTTTTTCTCATTGTGTTGTGTTTTTTGTTTTGAGACCCTGGATAAAAAATTAAATAACTTCTGTTAAACCTAACTAAAAATCCAGTCTTTCCAAGTATGCAAGAGGTAACATGAATTAATGTACTTAAATTTCTTTGCAAACTGAAACCAAAAAAGAATAACCTTAATTTTTCTCAAATAATCAAGATTGAGTTAACTAGCTTTTCTGCAGCCCTGTTAATGGACTTTGGTTTTCCTGAGAACAACAAGCTAGCAGAGCTTTATTGCTGACTAGTCAAATTTGTTTTCATCTTTAAATGTCCTTCTCTTTTCAACCTTAAGGCCTAATTTGAAGTTGCACTGAGGGATTCCAACACAGAGATACTTCTAGCACCATGTCTCACTGTACAATCTATGTTTGTTGTTTCTTCATCTAATCCAAAGCATCGTCTCTCAGTCCAAAGAGTTCTAGTCTGATCCTATTTTGACCTCATCTCCTTTTTTCATTGGGCATTATCTTTCTCCTGCTTGTTCCGGGCGTATCTGAGTCAGGCTTGAAGTTGTCTCTTGGAGGATGTACTTGATCTTCAACCCTGCAGTGCTACGACTCTTTGATATATTTCTTTTACCCCTGTGAGGCTTGTTGCATTCTCGCAGCTGATTGTGAGGTTTTCTCTAGTTACGGATGATTTTTTTTAAAAATTGTTTTTCTGCATGTATATTGGAAGACAACCATTATGTTAAACTGATTTTAGCATAGGTTTACTACTAAAAAAAATGAAAGCTTATACTTATTTGATAGTGTTGTCTATGGCTTATTAGTGTTTATGATGATTCTGGTAGGTTTTGTTGATTATTTTTTGAAATAAAAGTGTTATAATGGTGTAACGCTATGGTAAATGAGATGTGTTACACTGTAGTTGTGTGAATAATGCTACCCAATGAGATGGCGCAGGGGGCTCTGTGTCCGATGAAGGAGGAGCCGGGGGGAGGTATTAAAAGGCAGCAGGTAATTGGACTGGGAGAAAAAGAAAAAAGAGACTGTCACCTGTTGATCAGGGTGGAGACGCACACTGTTGATCGTCTGCTCCGACGCTGACGGGAAAGAAACCGTCACCTATTGATCCGTTTGGGGACGCACACTGCAGCTCACCTGGTCTTCCACGCTGACGGGTTGGGGGGCGGCTGTTGAGCTGTGTCGGGACGCGCACGGCAGGGCGCCTGATGATTGTCTGACGTGCTGATCCGAGGCTGGACGCACTGACCCACTGACGTCGCTGAACCAGCACCAGGAAGCACGTCGCTGAACCAGCACCAGGACGCACGCTGTGGAGCCAACACCAGGACGCCAACCGGCCTCAGGAGAGGCGCTCACCTTGCCTTTACTCACCTCGGCCCATGAGGTGGTCGTGAGTAATCAAAGTGCACCACCGTATGGGCCCCAACGAATAATACAGAGGAAAAAAAACCTTTAATATCCAAGCGCTTGGTGGGGATTGATCTATTATCTTGATTATATGAACAGTTGAAAAAACCCTGAATGATATTGTCACCTTGTAAAAAGGACACTTTGAGTTTCCCCCAGAGAGAAAATAAATGTTTTTTTTGGTCTGAGTTATAATTCTGTCTCGGGCCTGGTTTATGAGGTAAACAGAGAACGAGCTAATTCGCCACACTAAGCTAAAACTCAAACGATTGATTATTTGTGTAACTTATATTTAAACTAAGGGTTACAATGGCCATATGGAAAAAAGAAAACTAATCAGATAAAAATTTGTATAAAGGAAGACAAAACATTAAATTGTATTGTAATACTTTTGGTCTTTACCTTTCTCCCATCTTTCTGAATCACTGGAGAAAGTGCTTTGTCTTCTCTTGATGTGGGTGCACCAATGGAAAGCATTCAGACTGAGTTTGTGCTGTGGTTTCTGAAGCTCCTTTCCTCTGTTTTCTCTCAAACTAAACAAAAGATCTTTCAGCTGAAATCGCCCACCGCACTGGGCAGCAGCACTGATGCTCTGTTTATGTGTGTCCTCACAGTCTCACACAAAGACATACTTGTGACGGTACTCTGGGATTTTGTTGAAAAGGGAGTATAAAGGCTGACAACGGCGCTGATCGTTTTCTGGTGACGTTTTGGATGGATCAGTGGATTTTTTAAGGGGTTAACTTGTTGAAAATTCTTTCTATTTTTTTCTTTGGTTGCGTTTTGTAGGAGCTCTATCGTTGCCTGTTAGAAAAATGCTGATTCTGCTGAAATGGAATGGGCTGCTTTGCTATAAACTTCTATCATAAGTCTTAGCTTTGTGTCATCTATCCTGTTGGGTTCAGGTAGTGGTCACCTTAAATGTTTTTGAAGTCTTGCTGTACATCATTAATATTGGACAGCAGTGCTTTGTGGGTAATGTATACAATACAAGGGGAAACACCCAGGTTCAGACAAGACACCAGAGACGGCCCTGATGTTACTCTCATCCTTCAACATAAAAGCAGACCTTTGTAGATATAGGAGTTTAAAGTGAGCACCTGTGTTAGGTCCGATTTTTGCCCTCAAGCTTTTCCCTTCCATTGGCCCTGATGAGTAGGTTTGAGACAAAGTTGGCAGTGAATGGAGGAGAAAGAATTCTGTCAAGATGTCTCAGATGTTTGTTCATATTGATGCTGTTAGGATTATGTAAAAATGAAGGTGGATGTTATTCAGAATCCCAACACATCACTAAACATAATAGAAACCTCACAGTAGACTGCAGTGAGTGACAGACATGCATAAGCACAACGTAAACAGTTTTCAACAGTGTTATAAAGAACATGACAAACTCGATGAATGATGTACAATTGTTTCCAACTCATAGCTCTGTTAATTTATCGAGTTTGTGTTGTCAGTGCTGTGATCCTTTCGGTTTCCTTCTTCCTAAAGTTGAAGGACTCATTCTCTGAAAACAGTGTACAATAGGGCGCAGAAAATTAGTGCCTAAAAAGAGAAGATATTTCATGTTGGTACAAGCAGTTCATGCCCAACTTGAGCCCATGGCACAATGTAATTTCTGTGCATTCCTGTGTAATGCATGTAAGCAGTTAAAAAAGCAATTAGCTGCATGCTATTACAATTTTTTTTTAAAAAGGTTGGTAATATAAACATGTCATCTGTAAAGAGGAGACTTCTGAACAGAATGACACCATATTAATCATTTAGAAATGAACCTCTAACACCAAAACACTGATGACTGATAAAATCATCCTTCTGACATGTGAGATCATTTCGCCTCTGGGCCCTTCTTTGTTCCGTCTCCTCCTTGTCTGCTCTCCAAAGAGAAGCTGATGATGTCTATTTTAAAGCCACTGTGATGCTCATATGAGACATCTATTTTGAGTAGCCATTTGAACAATGTTAGTCGTTGTTTGTCTTTTGATAAAACTGCAGTGCTGCTGACTGTTCAACTGTTCTGCTCTGTTTCTGTCAGAGCCCTAGAATTATGCAAACATTATAAGTTAGACTTATTTGTTAATAAAAGTTTATTTTGATTATATAATCAATACAAATATATAAATATGTAAAATGGCAAAAACACATTTTTCTTTTTTTCTTTTTATCGTTAATGCCGAAAGCAAAGCTGCTCAAGTGACCAAACTCCTAAAGAATTCAGATCTGCCAACTGTTAAAAATATTTAACATTCTGTTGAACATGACCCAAACTTCATGACCATAGTTAAGGTTTGGCTCACCAAAAATGGTAACATGAAATGATTGAGGATTTGAAACCAACCATACATAACTGAGTGAAATTTGATGAAGATTGCTTTATTACTAACAGAGGTATGAATTTTTGATGGAAAATAAGGATTTTTTTTTTTTAATTGATACAGAATCACTATATTTATGCGAATCCCCTCCAAAATGTAATGAAGTGAGCTTTATTTTTGTATTGTGTAGGTGTTTTGAGACTGCCAATAAAAATGTAATTACTTCTGGTAAAGCTATCTCCAAATCCTAGTTTACCAAATATCTGAGAAGCCATTTCAAAACAAAAAATTGTGTTTGTTTAAAAAACAAGAGTTCAATGTAATTTTTAAAAATAAATTCTTCTTTTCTGGCATACAAGGTAGTCATTAGTTTGTCCATTAAATCAAGAGTAAGTTAACTGGCCTTTCTGCAGCCCAGTTAATGACATTTACATTGGCTTTTGGAAATGTTTGGATTTGTCATGCTTGAACAACAACAAGCTAACATAGCTTTTGGTCTGACTACTTAACTTCTTTATTTATCCGTGGCCCTAATCAATAACCCAGGTACTTCTACCACCATGTCTCACTGTCAGATCCATTTTTGTTGCTTCTTCCTCTAACCCAGGGGTGCCCATTACGTCAATTGCGATCTAGTAGTCGATGGCGAAGGCATTTTATGTCGATCGTGGACCTCAAAACTTGAAAAATGAATGAAAATATATGTGACTGTGCCAGTTGTCTAAAATACTAAATTATATCTCTTCCTTTAGTGTTTCCTTTTTCACATTTTAAAAACAAAATAAATGTGACCAACAGGTTACACTGTAGACCTGTTTGGAGCTCTTTGCACAGCAGTATTTTGGTTTTACAAATAAAGAAAAGCACAAGGTTTGGGCTAGATGATATACTGTAATAATAATATTCTACAGGAAAAATTAACAAAACATCTCAAACCATCAATAAAATTAGTTTTAAGTTTCCTTGTAGAGCAAAAATAAAAATTGTCCAAATGCAGCAGCTTTGTGGATGTTTAAATGTAAAAATATTAATCTAAAAATTACTTGCAACAGCGTACAGGATAAAAGCTCCTAAAAGTCAAACATTCTACAGAAATAATAAAGGGCATCATGTGTAACATTTTCATGTCAACGTGTAATGACAGAATGAACATGGCACGTGTTAGTTGTTCTTGCACTTATTACCGTCACTTGTTCTTTAGTGGCAGCTTTTTCTTCATATCCAAAGCCGTGAACTCCATCATTTTCCTCCTAGTCGCTTTGCTCTTTTCACTGATAAGCTCTTTCAGCGGACCACTCACTCTTTGCTCCGCTAGCTTTAGCTTTAGCATTAGCTTGATTGCTATCTTCAAATGCTGCATACTCAGCGGTGTGGTGATTTCTTAGATCGCGAATGAGGTCGCGTTTTTTTGTAGCTCCACCAGAATTTATTTCCGCATTACAGGAATTACAAATTGCGATCCTTTGCGCTATATTTTGTGTAATACTGCCGAAGTGCGAAGCTTACTGTGCTCCGGGTGACTGTTGTTGTTATCCTGTGTAGCAGAGGCATGCGCACACACGCATGTGCACACATGAGCTGGTGGGTGGGTCATTCATCTATCATCAGAAGAGGACAGTAGCTGATTTTGAGACAGACTTTAAGACCTTTGCGGAGGTAGAAAAGATTGGCCTAAAAGATCAGATCGGCCGATCGCCAATCCCCCAAAATAAGGGAAATCTTCACCGATCAATTGGTGCATCCTTAATTCTTTGATATGTTTTTTTTAGATGGACGATGTCCAGGATTAAACATAAATTGTGACATTTGATGCATTGTACCAAAATTAGCTTACTACTGATGAAAGTTTGCAGTAGCCAGGAGAGATACTCTCACTAATAGGGATGTAACGATTCACTCAACTCCCGATACAATTCGATTCACGATACTGGGTTCACGATGCAATTCTCTCACGATTTATTTTATAAAATGGGACTGTATATAAATGACTGAAAAATATTCCTTTATTTTTTTTGGGAAAATACTGTACAATTTTTCATTGTCAAAAGAATCCCTTGATAAACTATTCAAAACAATGCAATTTAACTAAAAATAAATCTTGAATGAAATAAATAAAGGAATAATACAAATGAAGAAGCTTTTTTTTAAAATTCTGGTTCTATAGTAAACAATACAAAACTGCATAATAGTTCTTTTTCTTTTTAAAAGTGCAACTGAAAATGTATTTTGTGCCTTAACAATTGGACTTACAAAAAACAAAAAAAAAACAGTCATTTTACTGTATTTAGGTCAGATATTTGTTTGAACCAGCAGAGGGCGCTGGTAACCCAGTGGTCGGTTGGCATGCAGATATCTTGCAGTGAAGAAGAGATGCTATGCTAGCAGACAGAGCTAATAGAAAAACGTAACTTTTACAGATGTTCGCGTAATATTACAGAAATTCTTTCGTTGCTAAAGGGGTAAGTAATCATTTATGAATATGTTTAAGAGTAGAAGGCGGCCAGAAAGAAAGTATTAGCAGATTTCGCCCGCCGCCAACACTCGCCCTCTGCTGGTTAAAAAAAGTACTGCGATTCATTTTTCACAGCATCGATGTGAACCTTGATACCTATGAATCGATTTTTAACTGCCTTACGATTAATCGTTACATCCCTACTCACTAATGCACTGTGCTTTAGGGGTTATCTTCTTATCATCTCTTTTCAGCCCAGGGTGTTAGAGAATGGTTACTGCTCAGACTTGAATCATCAAAGTTATACACTTCCTACAAGCATTGCAGACATTAGTGACTAGCAATTAAATATAAAGCCTTCAGCATCCACCAACGTACTGTGACGTCTTGATCCTATCTTTGGATATGAGTTGACTTAAGGCCTACTTAAAAAAGGTGATTATAGCATGATGTCAGATGGAAATCATATTTGGTCTCAGAATGTGCGGTATGTTATCGTTCACGATATATCGTCAAAAACATTCTCACCGGTAAGTAGGGACGTAATGATTCACTCAACTCCCGATATGATTCGATTCACAATAACGGATTCACGATACAATTCTCTCATGATTTATTTTACAAAATTAGACTGTAGACAAATGATGACTGCAAAATATAAAAATTTTTTCTTCGGAAAAAAAATACTGTACTATTTTCTTTTATCTTTCATGGTCAAAAGAATCCCTTGATAAACTATGCGAAACAATGTAATTTAATTAAAAATAAATCCTGAATGAAATAAATAAAGAAATAGTACAAATGAAGAAGAAGCCTATTCATTTAAATTCTGGCTCTACAGTAAACTATGGAAAACTGCATAATAGTTCCTTTTCCTTTTAAAAGTGCAACTGAAAATGTATTTTGGGCCTTAACAATTGGACTTTCAAACAAATCCCATATCAAAGATATAATATAAATAAACAAACTATGGCTTTTATTCTCTTTCTCTTGTTTCTTCCTTTCCTATCTGTGCCCCTCTTACCTTGGATTTCACATGTTCTTTCTTTCTCACCTCTTTCATTTTGTCTTGGGGAAGCCAAAATGCTTCCACACTTCTGATTTAAAACATGGTGGTGCGTCCTGAATTTCAAATTCTAAATAGATAGCACCCTCTGCTGTTAATTCTTTTTTTAAAGCACTGCAATTCAATTTCAGAGTATCTATGTGAACTGTGACACCTTTGAATCAATTTTTAACTGCCTCACGATTAATCTTTACATCCCGAGCGGTAAGAATATGTCATCCCACGATAGAAACGATAAATAAAAGTCGGAAATTAGTGAGGGCCATTTGTCCCTTAATTTAGCCAAGAATGTCCCTAAAAAACCTTGTTCCACCTGCCAAAATTGCCCCCAAGTTTGTTGTCAACAACTTATTTTACACACACACACAGACGGCGGTGCTCGTCACGGTTTATTACCTGAAGCTGTCGCGTAGCGATACATCATGGACCGCTACTTGGTGAAGACCAGATAACCATCCAACAAAGGGAACCAGTCTAAGTTCCTTTAGCAGATCCACCAAAAGATCTCACAAACACGATAACAGAGATGAACCTGCCAGCAACAATTATGAACTGGAAACTCAACTAAAGCTAACTAAGCTAAGCTAACCCACCGACACAGAGACTGGGCTAAGAGCTAACACTAACCACTCCATATAAGGAATAGACCAAGTAAAAAGTACACGGCTTGCTATCGTCAAACCACAGAGAGCAACCGATTTGTTTATGGTCAGATTTAACACTTGTTTGGAAGGATAACAGCTAAACATGTCACACGCGGAACCATATTTTTCCACCATCCATAACAAACAATGCTTTCCTGCTTTGGTCCAATTTGGGAATTACATTTTTAAAGACCTGTATATCAATAACACATTTGCATATTTTCAGCAGCTCTCTGATTCCTAACCTGCCCAGTAGTACTCCTCATTGCGCCCACAGTCTCTTAACTCTACAAGGTCCCTTTGGAATGAGGATCTGGGGATGGAGATCCCAGACCAGACCCAGCTTATCAGACCTGGGACAAGGGGCGGGGGGGCGGGGAAGAAAGCGCAGAGCGTACATGTGCAGCGCATACATTATTCCACCCAATATCAGCTCATGAGCTCTTTGAGTCAGCAGCTGTTGTAGCTTTTTTTAATGTTTGTAAGGAACTTGTTTACGCTTTAAGTTGGTAATTGCTTTATTTATTTATTTATAGTTTTTATTTATCGTAATTTTTATCGTTACCGCGATAAATACCAGAAATTATCGGGATAATTTTTTTAGTCTATATTGCCCATCCCTAATTTGGTCACCTGCATGACTTGTACTTTCAATTCCTGATTCAATTTTAGGAATAACAAGAAATATAACAGCTGGAACTAAAACCCAAGCAAGGCTCCTTTTCTGTTCCTCTCTCCTCAGTATTATACAAGCTTTCCAGTCACTCGAGTGATTTCACAGCTCTTAGCCAAACACAAAGGCTCCATTATGGGTCTGTTCTCTGGAATGAACTCTTTTTTTTGCTGCTGCTATCCCATCTCTTTATTTCTTAAACTCCTCCTTTGTATATCTACCCTTTTAACCCATTTTTTTTTGCAATCAAATGTAAAGGTAATTTTATTTTCCATTTCATGACCTCATTCTAATTATTTGAAGTTTGGATGGAAAAGTTGAAAATCAAGAAGCATGTCTGTATGTGTGTAATAATTAGCCCTGTAATTAGGCCTCATCCCAGCACCTTTGAAGTCCCCTCCTCCAGACTAACTACATGCACTTGGGAGGCATCCAGGAGGAGACAGAGGGACAGGGTGAGAGGAATTTAGGCCATGTGTGCATACGACTCTCTGGAGATGCTGAATGTGAAAGAGACAAGACAGGTTGGCGGTATGATTCTCTCACGATTTTTTAGTTGTCGTTTCTGACAGACTGCGTTTGCACACAAACGCACACACAAGGCTCTTTGTTTTGGTTTGCTGCTGAGTGAAACCCCGGCTCTGTTACACTGCTCTGTACAGGAGACAAAGAGCGTTTATCTCAATCACTGTGTGTGGTTGTGTGTACTAATTATTTCCAACACACTCATTTCATTTTTCATTTGCCATTTTTCTAAAGCAGAGCTAAAATTTGCTGGCGCTTCCTTCCCCGATCAAATGACTTGCATGTGTGTGTACTTGTGTGCTTGTTGGTGAAGTCATCAGATTTGCATGCCATTGGAAGCACCAGGCACAGCATGATACACTTCCTCTTTAGAAATGGACGTTTCACACAGATAAAGAGAGAAACACAAGCACACACTTGCTATATATTTTTGTGAAGTAAATGACTGTGGAATAGTGAGCTCATGAAACGAGACAAAATCCCTAATTACTTATTGTAAAAACAGACAAAAAACAGTCGTATAAACATTGAATAACGAAACATATTTTACAACATTTAAGGGTAAGTTTTGACATTTGATCAAAAGACTAAAATAAAAAAATTTACAAAGTGTGTGCGCATTTCCATAGGCGGTATCGGCTCCAAGAAAGATGACATTTGGGGCGTTTTCTTGAATCGACCTTGTAACAGCAAAATACAATATCTAATAACATAAATAAATAGGCTGTTATTGTCCAAAAGGTTTAAAGATTAATTTTACTTTTTATAACAAAGACTTAAATTTTTTTTTTAAATCAATGGTGACTCAAGTCAATCATCTTTATTATGCATTTTAACAATCTGTCTTTCAAAAATCTCATATATGCCTTCTTGAAATTTCTCAATCTTTGAAACAATGAGAAACATTGCCTCCAAGAAATTAAAACAATAACAAAAAACTCAAGGCTTACAGAACAGTAAATAATCATGAAATACCAATAAATTGCCTTTTCAATTAAATCCATTGCTATTTGGTCTCTTTCAACCACTCTATCTTTCTGTTGGACTTTGATCCTCTTTCTTTTTTCCTCATGTGTAATGATTTAATCAAAACAAAGTGGTATTTTTAATGATTGTCACGTGTAAGTAAAATTACTGTAAAGATACAAGATTGGCTGTAAAGACCAACTCAGCTTTTAGAAACTGGTGGAATTTTCTGCAAATATTCGCAGTTACGGTTTTTTAAATTAACGTGTTCACCGAGATGCCTTCAGGGTTCCTGTGAAAGCCGCACAATTTCAACAATTTGTAAAATAGCCCTGGACAAGACTTGAAAAGAGGACATGTTCGGGTAAATCCAGATGTATGTCACTCTACCAAATTTAGCAATATCAACCTAAAGTTGGAGCATGAGCTTTGACTTCAGGTAACGTTCTATGTCACTTTTTCAAGTAGGAGATTCAGAGTTGCTTGTAAAGCTGCATGAGATCACATCGATAGATTTCAAGTGAGAGTTCTAGTTTGGAGGAACATCAGTGGTTGGACAGAATGGTTGTGGTGTGCTGTGTTGAGATTTGATCAAAACTGTTCTATGTCTGAGTTTTTATCTTCATGTGTTGGGTCTGTAATGGATAAAAAAATCTATTCAGAAAATCCTTATATGTACCAAGCTTTATTTCTGTGTAAGCCATCAGGCACAACCTGCAATGTTTTTGTAAATTATTTAGAATTCTTTAACCCTGTCTGACATCCTACCAGTTGCTTTGGGTTGTTGTGGCTAAAGGAAACTCGCTCATGGTAACATAATGTTATGGTTTCATTCTGAGCTTTAATCATTCACTGCAGCCAGCTCAGTGTAAACTCAGGTCATGTCGTCTGCCACCAACGTGTTTGATGGTTTACTTTGAACGTGTCAGAATGTTGGTGCGATGACTTACACTGATGCTGATTTAATGTGAGTTTAGATAGACAGATGGTGTCTCATATCCTGAGGGAGTGAGGCAACCTTGAGAAGGATGACCGATGTTACGGAGCGGCAGAGGGACGCTGGTAGTTAGGGTCAACATGTTTTGCATGGGGGGCTGAGGCCCCGTCTGCTGCAGCTTCCTCCCTGCATTTCCTCTGCTCAGCCACACACACACACACATACGCCCACACACACGCACGCACATGCACACTAGGTGTTAACACTAAACAATGAACTGGGACTAGCTTGAGGCGGATTAAGCAAGGTGTTTCCTGTGACCTAAACGATTTCTACGTCAGTATCCTGTACACCAACACTTGTGTGTGTGTGTGTGTGTGCGCGTGCACATGCAGCTCTGTGTGTAGATGCTCATGTTTGCAAACTGCTTTTACCATCTCCCCCTTTTCAATTAGACCACATTCATTTTTTCCAGTTTGAGTGTGTGAAATGTGCGTCTATTAGCAGCAGCAGCAGCAAAGTCAGTGATCCTCATCCTTAATTCATGGTTCATCCATGGTTTATTCATGCATCCTCTTCAAGCATTTCCAGAGTGAATACACTGTGTATTAATAGCAGCTTTATTTTATTAATGAGCAGAGATATTTTGGATGATGTTTTCACAAACACACTAAAACAAAGCAGAGGCATTTCCTTCAGCGTTCTAATTATTTTTGTCTACTTGTGCATCGATCCAATGGCTACACTGACTGCATGTTTCTGTGTACCTCATAGGCCGCACACTGCCCTGGTATGGAGAAGATGAAGAGGATTAAGAAGCGTTTGTCTCTAACCCTTCGCCCCAGTCAGACCATCGACGAGTCCTTGTCTGAACTGGCCGAGCAGATGACTATTGAAGATGGCGGCACCAAAGACAACGGTAATGTTTGTACCAAGCAAATGCATTCTTTTATTAGAAGCCCTGAATGCATTTGAATGTTTTGATTAATTTCAAACCTAAAGCCCTGGTTAAAATTCATCAGATCAATATTATATGTTAAATGATGTTAAAATAAGCTGTACATTATTATAAGCTATAATATTGGTAAAGTTGGCAATTAACAGTGACAAACAGGAATGCGGTAAGACACGAAGACAACACCTATACACGTAGGGCCTCCGATTTTACATGATCGCGGAAAAAGGACAGAAAATATGGAATACATCTCCTGAAATGGAAATGGGAATATGATATTTTTTTATTTTTAAACAAAATCAAGTGGAAATTGCACTTTGACAGGAAATATACCCTCACATGCATAAATGGGTAGGCAAAGAGAAGAAAATGTCAATGTACATGCAGAATATAATGTAATATGGCGGAGTTCACCTCCTCAAATGGAAGAAGCTAATATGACACGGACTAAACCCTCACCGACATATTTTGGTACAATATCACCCATTTACACGCAATTTTCCACCTTAAAACAGGTGGCCTAATGTGAGCAACTTTCGCAAACAGACTGCATAACTCTTGCATGATTTCAGTGCGTGCATTCGGCACACTGCTGCAGCAGAGAAACATGAAATTAATAACATTAGTTAACTGTATTAAGCATGTTGGATATGATTAAAAGCCATTGATAACGTGATTAGGGAAAGCCAGAAAATGGAAACCAAACTCGGTGAACTTTCAAATGGAATTGGGGAAATTTTGAAACTGAAAATAGGAGCCTCTACTTTTAATGTATCACATCTCATAATCTAAGGGTATTATGTGTAGAGTAAAGTGGCAGTATTGAGTTGCACAGATATCCCAGTCTCGTGCAGCATCTGCTTTCTTGTTGACCGGCCAGAAGTAATATCTCTCTTACAAGCACCAGCCCAACCACAGGGTATTGTCCCAGTCTGCTTTGCCTACTGTCTATGTAGGAAGGGGGGTGGGGGTTGCCTTGTCTTGATGCACTGAACCACCTTGGCTAGTTTTTTGGATATGGAAATGATGCTAAAGTCAAAGTTCAACCTCCCTAACAACAACAAACAACAAAAACTGTCCAACAGATGGGGATTATTCTTAAGCTAGTATAGGTACTATAACAATTCGAATTCATGACCTTTTAATAATTTATAATAGATTGAGCGCATGAGGGAAGGATGTATAATTCTGCACAATCATGAGTTCAGGGGAAGTTCATACACAGAAGGGAAAAATGCTGAAGTACTGGTCCTAGTTTTTATTCTATTTTAACTGTGTTTGGATAATATGTGATATTTTTTCTCCTCTGTTCCATCAGATGCTCAAAATCCATCCTATTTAGTTCATATTATTTGTAATTCACGCAATCATCATCAAACATGCACCATGTATTTACAGATCTGAACTCATCCTATCAAACAACTAACTGACCTGTGCATGTACAGTATATCGTGATGGTGCGACCACTAACCGGCCTTTTTCTTTTTAACATACAGACATTATGCAAATGCCTTACAAATGCCTTACAAATAAATGTGATTTGTCACTGGGGGAAAACCATTCAAAAAGGTTTGCAGAGTCACTCTAAGAAAAGAAACTGTATGAGTTTGACATTCTCAGTATTTCTCATGTTTTCCCCAGCCATGTACAGACGGAGCATTCCGAGTCCTGACATCTCTCAGGGGCTTTCAATTATGAAGGAGATTTTAAAAAAAGTGTGGGTTGGTTTACTGTGTGTGAATGTGTGCTTGTGTGAGCCCGTAACGGCTGTAATGGACTTCTAGTGAGTGCACTCTCGTGTTATGTAACAGGAGTAGAAGCAGTGGAGCTACTTGAAAACACTCTCACACAGGAATCAGCAGGTAGCCGCTGAGGATAAACTAGCCAAAAACACTTTCCTTTTCCCACTGTTTGGGGTCTGGGTATAGACCAACTCTACTTGTTTGTGCCAATCTGTTAATCGACTCATGAAAGTCATTGACAGCCAATTGTGAGCTGCAGCTGTCAAAATAAATGAGCATGTGTCCGTTTTTTTTTTTGTTTTTTTTTTAAACAAAGCATACATCCACTGTTTGTACAGGGTGAGTCACAGTGATTGGAGCTGAAGCACAGATGAGTGGCAGTGATGGAGGTCAGAATGTGGAACTCCTGGCTTTTTAGCGCGGTGTAATGGCTTTTTAAGAGTGAGAAGAAGGGAAATCCATCTCATCAGCTATAAAATAGTCTATTTCCATATTTATTGAGTCATTCAAAAAGGTTGCTTTCACTCCATAAAACAAGAGGGAAGCAGTGAAAATGTTGCCTATGTGCTTTTAACACTGCAGACTAGCAAACTCTAGACTTTGCTTGTTTGTTAACATCAGCATAGCAATTAGAATACTATTACTAATGTTTATATCGTGCTGCTTTAAAAGATAACCTGGCAATGCTCACATTTCCCCCCTCTATAAATTATTCACATGCTGTTTAGAATTCTGATACTTCTGACTAACCCATGAAGGCGTTCCAACGGTCCTTCTGTGTGCAAGGCAGATATGTGTAAACAGAGCAGCATGCGTCTGCTTAGACTTTAAAAGGTTGAAGGTAGTAATGACTGATGATCATTGCAGCAGGAATTAAAGATCAGTGACACAGACAACATGGCCATTTTAGGCCATTCTTATTATGATTCCTTGTGTTTCTTCACCAGACAAGGAAGATAGTGATAATTCCCATGACTCCATTTTTGTATTAGTTTGTTCTCAAAATCTGATGGGAAATGTTTTTGGGGGCAAACACAAGAAATCATGGTAAAGGTGACGTTAAAAACACTATGCATTCGCCTCCAGGACTCCACATCAGTTTACAGTTCTAGATTCCCTAACTTAAAAGTTCAAAGTCTCAATTTATTAACAATTTGAAAACTATAAATGAATAAACAATCAATGCAATATAATACACACAGAAACCATGCAATAATTGTCTTTTACATTAGCCATACCTCCCTAATGGATAATGTACCATATCCCGCAACTTTTTTACTGGAAATAACAATTGAGCATCTTGTGCTAATCACTTATCAACCTACCTCCTAAGAATCACCTCTTTATTCCTCTTTTTAAACATAATTATGTTCGGAATCAGTACTTGGTTTGTTCCACAGTTTAACTCCACAGATGGTAATACAGAAGCTTTTTATTGCTGTACGAACACTGTGCAAACTTTAAAATTTTAGTTCCCTCTTAGGTTATAACCTCCCTCTTTTTCATGAAACATTTTATGAATATTTTTAAGTGACAGATAGAAGTAATTTGTGTGTACCCCAAAATCAACATTATGAACAATTATGATTTATCTTTTCTGCTGTCTTCAGCAGCTTTACACAATGTACACGTTTCCTTAGCATTTCTAATACATTGCAGCTCAGCCCTTTAAAGACATAAAGAAACAAACATCAGAAATGCATGAACTCGTGACCATATTTTTTTGTTACTGTTGCATTAGGCACAGGAGAGGAATCACAATTATCATTTCTCATAAACAATGTGGTACACAAAAGGCTCAGGCAGAACATGAGAAACATGAGAAAGAATGTTTGGGAACCACTACCTTAGATTACTGGCATAACTATAAAAATGCAGCTCAAGAATATTTCTGTTGTTTTGTAACGCTTTGTGTCTTGAGTCATTGAGTTTACCAGAAGTTGTTGATGAATGTCTTGTTGCTTTTCAGAGCCCTTCATGAGGAATGGCCGCCCACCCACCTCACACAGCATGCACTCCTTCCTACACCAGTACACCGGGTCCTTCAAGAAGCCACCGCTGCGCCGGCCGCACAGCGTCATTGGCGGCTCCTTGGGATCCTTCATGGCCATACCACGCAATGGAAGCCGCCTGGGTGAGACGCACACCAGCGCACTAACATAACACTTGGAAGGAAGTGAGTAGTGAGTGAGCAGATGGCAAACGGAAACCAACAGGAAATGTATCATCCTGAAAATGTCATCTTGTTTCCTCACGTTGGCAAACAGATTGAGTGGTTCCCACTGTGTCAGCCTCTGGTATTTTGGTTGTTACCAAACTGACAGCTAGAGGGGCCACTTTGTGTCAGGCATGGTGAGGTCTTAATCTTAGCTGATGCAAATGATAATGATGATGTCCGATGACTCTCATGAAATAAAACACTATCTCGTCTTACACTGGCATGTTCCACTGCAAGACAAGCATCACATTGGCTGATTTGTTAAATATTTGCTGCCTCTCAGAGTTGTTTTTTTTTCTGGAGCAGTTGAATGTCACACTGGACTCTAGCCTAGTTAGGAAGTGGATATGAAATGAGGACAGTTAAATGGGACATTGATAGACCACATACTGCTACTACTCTTTGTGTCTAATAGGCAATGCTGTAAGCTAGCAGGAGTAGGAAAGGAAGTAAAATATTAGGACATTGGATGGAGCTGTTTTAAAAAGCATCAGGAGGAAAGACAGAATTTTGGTGATTTATTAGAAAACAAAATATAGATTGATAACGGAAAGGTATTCAAAAGGTCAGAATGTAGGGTGTATGATATCATTTGTAAACTTTGGAGAGGTTTTGCTAGAGCATGTCAGGAAGTGTATAAACCATAAACGGAGTACAGTCAGCTGCTGCAAAGCTTCAAATCAAAGCGGAAGATGAGTGAAATGGAGGAAACTATTTTGGAAATGAAATCAGATGTGAGAAGTGAAACTCAGGTTTGACTGACCTATGAACTAAACAGCAAAGAAAAGTTAATATTGTAATGTTGATGAAAGTGAAACGAGAACAAGCTATTTGCAAAGTCTTAGTAGAGCAGCGTAGAAAGGTGAATAGTACTGTTTTATAGAATAATGATAAAGTAATAAATTGTAATTATAAAAAAGAAAAAAACACATTTTATTAAACCGGAATTGTGCTTTGACATGTTTAGGGTGGAAAAAAGTTATCATATTGCTCTAAGTTTCTAATTTATCTAAAACAGGGGTGTCAAACTCATTCCAGTTTAGGGGCCAAATACGGACAAGTTTATGCCTAAGTGCGTCACAGGTTTAATTTTAGATAGGAAAAAGAGCAAAGTCAACATTAATGTGCCCTGGTTTGCACTTCCATGTATAAAGGATATATATGTGAGTATATCAGTCCCTTCAGGACCTTCACTTATATATGTGTGTATATATATATACTGTATATACTGTATATGTATATATATATGTATATATATATATATATATATATATATTTTTTTTTTTTTTTTTTCGGAATTTGGGAAGGGAAATAATAATTTGAGTTTTAAAATGACTGTTGTCATGTCATATAACAACTGGACAACTGAGCTTTGCAAATATTGTAGAAATATTGTGTGTGAATTTTTGTATTTGGAGGGGCTGAGATATCTACAACTGAATTAGTTGGTAATTTATAAAATGTTTCAGGTGTTTTCTGTCATTTTTACTTTCTTGAACGGGCCGAATTTGATGCTCTAAAGGGCCGGATTTGGCCCATGGGCCTTGAGTTTGACCTTTGATCTAAAAGCAAGGTACACATTGTATGTCATCTCTGGTCTGTCCCTCTCGTTTTTTTTACTTTGTAAAAACATGTAATACTGTGGTGTCCTGGCACACCTTCTGCCTCTCCATTCACTTTAGTTTCTTGTCCGAAGCTTTTAGATAATTCAGTTGTTTGCAGCAAACCTTGCATGCACTGCCTCACTGTTAAGCCCTTAGGCCTGAGATTAGCATTAGTGTAAAGTGAAATGTGAAGCTGTAAGTGTAAACTCACTGGCACTGGCTTTAATGATCTTGTTGTTGAGGATTATTCCATGGATTTACATCTTCATCTTGTATCAGTCAGCAATGCTTCATCCACCTACTGTATCTCCACATGCTACAACAAGCCATTTAAGACAACATGTTCAACATATTATTTTTGTTTAATTTATTTATACAAATTAAAAGAGAAAAAAGCAAATGCATGAAATATACAAAGGGCTATGGCAAATATAAAGTTGGAAAAACCCATCTACCCTAGTCCTACCCTTCCTGGTGTTTTTCCTTTATTTCCCTTAATCTAATCAGTCGGAGCATGTGTAGGAAAACAAAATGAAACAAAAGTGTATCAGGAAAAAAAGGAACATTGCTCATTGTGATAAGTTCATCTAGAGGTAGAATTCTCCAGGCGTTATATCTACATTTTAAATATCACTCCAATAAAAGCATGCAATCTGCAAGGAAGACAGCAGAACAAGATAAAGCACCCAATACTCATTAGGCTTTAACAACTTTTTACAGGATTGGTGCCCTAGGCGTTGAATACCCTTTATAAACACAGCAGAGAATTCACTTCTTGGTTGGATCACGGTCTATCTGTGGGACTGTTGGGAGATGAGCTGTCTTTGTAGCTGCTGACAGCTTGAGGAATTTGAGGAATTATCAAAGCAACGTTAGTGGCTAATGAAAAAAGTATTTTTTGAGATAAAGTAACACTGTCAAATGGTGAACTAATCATTCTAATAAAAGCTAATAAACACTGTGATATAAATAAGTGCAATGAAATCTGAACTTGTCTCATGATATGAGTACCTGATCAGAATTACCAGTACTGAGAGTAGAATGTGATCGATTCATGAGCCTTTATGTGCGGACTGAAGCGCTGACACACTGATGACACAGAACCACTCCACCATCAGATTGATTAACTGTGTGCATTTGCATTTAGGTGTGTGCTGAGGAGAGGCTGTGCATGTGCTTTGTACATCACAACACTTAAGCGGCTGCCTGTGAGGAAGCATAGCAACAGGTTGTGGTGTTTGGTTTTTTGGCCTCTGGGGTTACAAGGGCCTGAGCGTAGAAAGCTGGTCTTTGTGGACATTAAACAGGCAGATATTTTCAGAGTGGTAAGGATAGTGTCGTCAAATTTGAGTCCGAAAAGTTGTTTTTCTAAATATTTGATGTAATAAAACTTACAGTGTTATTTTGATCACTTCTCTTATTGTTTTCTGCATTAATTGAAATTGTAAGTATAAAGCTTCTGCCACCAATGAAGATGCAATTGACCAAAACACTAATATTTATTCCGTCTGTGGTGCTTTGACTATCCTGCCAAAAGTTGCAGATACGTATGTACGGTAGTATAAAAAGACTTGTCACGTGTATTGTTAGAGTGCAGAATCCCATGAAAATGGCAAGTGCAATAGGAAAGGAAAGGATTAGAATTACTGAATATCAATAAAGTTCAGGGGCTTCAAAAAACATGACACATTCGATCTTGTTCAGGGTTGTTGTGCCTGTTTAGTGTTTACAAACTGGTGGAGTTGCATAGTGAAAGAATTGACTGATATGGTGATATTTTCTACTTTGTTTATTTAAACTGTTGGGGGCGATCATTTCTTATTAGATTAAGGCATAGTGTACGCCTCATAAGTCGATAGACTATGCTCGAAAAAATGTAAGTTTGAAATTGTCGCTTAAAAATTATTTTTCATCTCTACTGTAATCTTGGAAATAACAAAATCTAAATAGCTCAATAATAACTGGTAATGGAAACACCTGAAAATAAAAAAAACACAAATATCGCTAAAAATGTTCATGTTTCATGAGGAGGTTTTTCAGATGTTTCGATATTGAAATGTTACAAAAATAGCAAACGTGAGTCCGCACACCAGATATAGCTCCAAAAATACAGGTTTAATAAAAAGTTAAGTTTCGGGCTCACGTTACACTTTTCATTAAATAATTTTTCCAGTCCAGCACCCTGTCATCCTCTGGGATATGCGTGCCTATGGACTTTTCCTCCATATTGAAATGTATCGCAAAAGCGCAATGGAATCACTTTTCCCACAATCACACTTCACAAGACGTGACGTACCTGGTCACATGACTACTTCTCTCCGAGAAAACAAGGCACGGTATAAAGAGGAGACTGAGACATTTCTGCACATTTTACTTTAAAATTATTACTGCCTAATCACACAGCAAACAACAAAGGAATGCAAAGTGTTATAAGGAGGTTGTGAGCATCCATCTTCCTGCAGCGAAGTCTCGCGGGATGAGATTTCACAGGAATAACAAGACTCCTGCTCAAAACAACCTTCAATGGAAGCACGTTCAAATCGCTATTACGCTTTAGAAACATTGTTTTTTATTTTAGGAAAAGCTTTTGGAAACACAGCTATTGACATTGTTGGAAAACTTTCACACATTGCATTGTGGGAGGTGGAGTCCTGTAAACGGATGCATAGAAGTGTTTTTTCTTCGTTCCTACAGTAATTTCTTGTGTTTGCCCCTAAAGCTCTGCCAAAGTAACTTCCCAAGTCATTTTCGGTGTTTTCACGCACTGGAAGCTGTGGCAAAACAATGGAAGATGTTTGTTTTGAGGCTTAAAAGGAAAAATCTGATTTCTGCCTGAATTGAATGTTTGGCGGAATGAGGTGATATGGTGGGGAATATCGGGAACAAAGTAGAAGTGAATCACTGTCCTACTTACCTGGCAAAGAAACACAAGAAATCACCGTAAGAATGAAGTAAAAACACTTCTATGCATCTGTATACTGGGTTACACATCCCACAATGCAATGTATGAAGCTTTTACAAATAGTAAGAAAGTGTTTGCATTGGAGATAAAGCAAACTCCCGAGCGGCGATTTCAACCTTTTACGTCTTTTTTCCGAGCAAATGATTTTCAATGCATTGATCTATGAAGCCTACACTATGTCTTCATCTGATGTAAAATTAACGGCTCCAGCAGCTATAACAGAATTCAACATTTTTTTCAGTGTGTGTTTTTTAATGTCTTCTTTATTCAGACATTGTGCATGAGAACCTGAAAATGGGCTCTGACGGGGAGAGTGACCAGGCCTCAGGAACCTCGTCTGATGAGGTTCAATCTCCCACTGGTGTCTGTCTGAGGAACAGGGTCCACCGGCGGATCTCCATGGAGGTAAGACACTTCCACACTCAGGGGCAGATTCACTAAAGGATTAGGGGTATTAAAATGTGTGCAAACATCACTCCACGTGCTAATAAAGGATACAAACCCCAGGGAATCAGGAGTGCGAGGCTGTTGCATGTTGCAATGCGCCCTCAATCCATTTAGCACGTTCCCTCTAATGAATATGTATAGTAGGCGGCGCTCACAAGGGGAGCAAAAAAATGGGAGGAGGACATGCAAATAAATTAATGTAATTCATCAAATCTGGAACTGTTTGCAGTGATTGTTTTTGCACAGGAAAATAGTACGAATGACAAGCAGGTGCAAACACACAAACACAGATCCGCTGCAGTAAATGTGGACACAAAACACAGCGGCGATGGAGGAAAAAAAGGCTCCAGTTAACCTTTCTTGTATAATAAAATAATTCCAATAAAACAATAATCAATATTAACATCCACTGAATGAGAAAATAAAGTGTGAGTAAAGTGTGTGTGAGGGAGAGGACAGCTGGAGGCCTGAAGCCCGTGTGGAGTCCGGTACGTGTGTTGCTTTGGACGCACCTCTCCAGTTAGCTTCTGTGTCTTTCTCTGCATATTTTGGCCGTCAAACTATCGTGTCGCATTGATGTCAGGCCAGAATCAGCTGATCAGATGCGTACTTTACTCAGTGATGGCGCAATGTTCACATATAAGAGTGTGCGTCACACAGCGCTGCTCAGACCTGCTGGATGATGGTCAGTAGATCATCTTCAAATGGTGCTGACTGATTGACAGACTGTGTAGCTGCATTAACTCTGATCAATGGCAGATCAATAGGACGGTTTCTATCCAAATATGCCTTTTTTTTCATGGACTGATTAAACTAGGGGGAAAAAATATCATTAGGTTTTGAAGTTGTTTATTAGATGTTTGTGCAGCAGCAGGTGAGGAAACTGCGTCACCAAAGGATTTAGGGACGCACCTGGTTTGCCACCCTTTATTACAGATCTTAGTGAATCCGCCCCTCAGTGCACTATTGACAAAAACCACTGACACTGCAAATCTGCATCCTATCCATTCTTCTTCACTCCCGTTCCTCTCGTGAAGCTTCTCCTGGGTTGGGTTGCGTGGGGGGGTTGAAGCTGGTTGCTTTTGCACTAATGGTCTGTGTGTGTGTGTGTGTGTGGGTGTCATGATACTGAGAGCAGTCTTGCTCCCTGAAGACCAAAGCACAGGCATGTAAAGAGACGTGATAATTTGTGCTGTAACCACAGTAATTTTCCTCACAGTCAACTCCTTTGTTCTTCTAGTAAAAGGGCATACATCACAACTTTTTCATTTAATTCTACTTTTTAGATACCAGCATTGTAATATTTAAGCTTATATTTCTAAATTATCAAAACTACAAGGATTAAATTATCTGTACTTTCTTTCAATAACCTAATAATTTGACTGAATTGTGTTGGTTTGAGTTTCCGCTCCTCTTAGTGACTAGTGTCATGTCCACGATGTAGCCTGCTTGTAGCTATAATTAGCAAGGAGTGGCTCCAGTCCCTGAAAAGGGATAATTGGTTCCGTATAAATATAAAAGATTAATAGATAAACAAAAGGACATCTTAAAATCTCACCAGTGGATCACAATCTGAGGAAAATACCAAACGCATACTTTTCCCAAACCATTATACAAACAGTGCAACTACACCAATCCTAGATGACTATTATGTTTTTTTTATGTTTTTGTTTGTTTTCAAATCATGAAAGGAAAAACTTGAATTCTAAAAGGGATATAATTTCACCCTGGAAGACTTCTGCCCCCTACTGGCTGATAGGCATGCAATGTGAACCTTCCTCACATCTTCACAATATCTTTATGAATATTTTACACCCACAGACTGTGCCAGACTTTGTGTTATGTGAGCTATTTGTGGTTCTTTTTCTAAGGCTGCAGGATGTCAGTGATGGTACTGTTTCTCAGTTTGACTGCAGTGCATTGACTTGATTCCCAGTCTAACTTCATAATGTTGGCAAACAACAATAAATGGCCCCCAGAGGGGTATTCCATAAAGGAGGGTTAACAAACGCTGAGTCTATCCATAAACTCTGGGTCAACATACCCCGTGATGTAGTGATGAGTATGTAAACCTTGGGTTACTTACGTGCATGCATGCGATAAAAAGCCATCATCAATGGATCACAGATGACTCGAGCTGCCATGGCAACCACCCGGAAAAGAGTGATTTATTCACCCTAATGGGTGAAATAAGCCAGTGTTTGAGGAATATGACCCTGTTCTAAATGTGCGTTTAGTCTTCAGTGACAATAGTGGCTTAAATCACCCGTAATTAGTCACACTTTTTGGTCCCTTCATCACTTCATTGCTTCAGTGACATGACGAGCGGGGAATAATATGAATAAAATGTGTCTGAGGAGACGTGGCAGCAGCATAGGATGGCTGCATAGAGAGTCCTCCTGTTACACTGGATATAAAGACAGTGACTGCTGCTTGATATTGCATCATTTATATTGATTTTTAATGTAATATTGCCGCCAGAGTCATCTCGACATCCTAAAAAATGTCATAAAAAACACTGAAGCGGGACGCAAACCCGCGACCCATTGCTTCCAAGAGCAGCCACCACAATTCACTGCACCATCATACCTTCAAAGATGTTTGTTCCTTTTGTAGATCAAATGCTTTGAAGACTCTGACATACATACTGTACATACCTGAGCACTGCTTGCAGGTTATAATCTGAATGTATCCATACATATTAGTGATGCACCGAAATTCCGACCGAAAATGGCCCAAAAGTGCATTTTTGGTTTTCGGCCAAAACACTTTTCTCACCGAAAAATGCCGAACAAACCTGGATGTTTTGGATACTAAATAAAGCTAAGAAGCTGATTTTCATCAAGAACTTCAATGCACTTTGTTCTTTGATGATTTAATTTGACCCTCTTTCAACAGCTCAGTCAGTTATAGGCCTGTATCATATTATTTAATGTATGAGTGGGGGACAAGTTAAACATTTTAGTTTTTTTTACTTTATATTGTGCATTGTTGGAATGTCAGTGCTAAATAAATATTTTCATATTTTATTTTATTCTTTGAAGCATTAATATTAATTTCTACTATTGCAATGTTTTAATTTTAGTGGTTAGTACACATTCAGAGCCAATAATGTAATATAACTCATAATTTGCATAATAATTTATTTTGGTTTGGTTTTGGCCAAGAATTTTAATTTCGGTTCATCTCTTACATATTTGTCATTCCCATCAACGTAAATGTTTCCTGTCCCATACAAATATTTCATGCAATGAGCTCCTGATTCCTAAACATAAGCAATTGTTACTAAACGGTAGCATGCACGAAACATTGTTTACCCAGAGTGCAACTTGTGCTCCAAAAACAGGATCTGCTGTGAGATGACCTGCTACAACATTAGCAGCAAAGGCGATGATGTCAGTGTGCAAATCATCTAAACTACCCACACACAGGTGAAGTCTGTGTTTGGTATTTTTACCTACTCACTCGGCTCTTTTCCTGCCTCTTATAAGCCAGCGTTATGTAAGTGTATCACCATCGGGTGTGAAGCTCTGGATCAGATCCTAAAAAAGATACGATTTGACATCCATGACAAACAGTGTTACATTATCACTGACACTTTGCCAGGTTGGCACTGTAAGAAGTGTGAGCTGCAAAGATTTTGCGTGCGTGCGTGCGTGCGTGCGTGCGTGCGTGCGTGTGTTGTTACAGTCACAGTGTGCTGCTCGGCAGCAGTCACGATTCAGCCAGCCTCTGCTTATTTTTAACCTCCATAAGACAGAGATCAACCTGATCGCTGTCACTTTATGAGTGTGGGAGAAGATGAGAGACAGTTATTTCAGACTACCTGTGTGCGTGTGCGCGTGCGTCCGTGCGTGCTTGCGTGTGTTTGTGTGCAAGAAGATATTGACACAATATTCTACATCCTTTTGTACTACTACTTCCTGAAACATTACCCTCGCTACATGTTGGCACATTGTCTCATATTTGCTCTGTAGTTTGTTTAAAATGACGTCTCGACACAAAACAAACTTTTATTCTCTTTATTCAGAGTTATGGCATCTTTAGAACTGTGCCAGGAACTACAAACACATAAACAATAACAAGCAGGCCTTTCATTGGTTTACTTTGCACTGTTGGAAATAATTACTGCTGACTGCTGAGTCGGCATTATCTGAATTCATGTCAAAATTCTAAAGTCTTTTGATTTTACGTCTTTGTAAATAATCTTAAAATTACAGGTTTAAATCTGCCATTTCCAGTGACAACTGTAGCTTCTTTTGTTTCTTACTATTTTTGTAATCCGTAAGCTTTCTGACTTCCTCAACTATTATGTGCTTTTAAATTGGAGCCTATCCCACAATACTCATGTTGCATGCCACAGGGTTAACGCCCTGAGAGACACACACACACACACGCGCGCGCAGACACCTCCTACAGTTAATTTTAAAGACCATTAAGAATCTACTGTTTGGCTTTTTTACGTGACCTTTATATTGTTTTATTTAGCAGCTCAGCCTATAACTGTTGGCCTATAACTGAAAATTATGCTTTTAGAAAATGTTCATTGGTTACCCCAAATTTGACAACAAAGAAATCAATAAATGTTTTAATAAAATAGTGAGATTGAATGGTGATTTGACAGCACAAACTGTTAAAGAGATAGTGATTTCATTTTTAAGTACTTTATTCATTATTATCCCCCGCCACGAAGTGTAGAAGGAGGATATAGGTTTGAGCTCCGTCTGTCCGTTCGTCTGAGTTAAAGGGGACAGCTTTTCTCAGAAACTGTTTAAGATAAGATAACCAAATACGGTGTGTGGCTTCAGGGTATCAACACTTTGATGGAGTTCGAAAATGAGAAGCGCACAATAATTTTTTTTATAGTCATTGCCCTTGTTCCATTTTTTTGGACTCTGTTTGAGGTATCTTCAAAGGGGACAGCTTTTCTTAGAAACCATTTAAGATAGTAAGTTTATATTCTGATGTGATAATATTTTCCTATGTATACATCTAAGTTCTTAGATTTTGGACATTTAGAAAAAGGTTGTGAGTTATGACAACCAATCTGGCGGGGGATGTTGATGACTGTCTTGTTGTTTGTAAAAGCTTTAAGGCACCGACAGCTATTACATGTTAAGAGGAAAGAAATGCTTTTTCAAACACTTGACTGATTATGATGTATTGTGTTTTAGGACCTGAATAAGCGCCTGTCGCTGCCTGCTGACATCCGTATCCCTGACGGTTACCTGGAGAAGCTGCAGCTCAGCAGTCCGCCCTTCGACCAGCCGCTGAGTCGGCGCTCCCGCAGAGCCTCACTGGTCTGTGTTTGCATCTCTGCTCCTATACTGATCCTTCGCCACCCTGTTACCAGAGTGTCACTGCCCTGTGTTACCATGGCAACATGCTAATGAGAGCCTAGGATGTAGTTCTGTGGTGTTATTTGTGCTGCTTTACAGCAACAGAGGCTGATAGGAATTGTTAAGTTAGCCAACAGTGATACAGTAAAAGGTTTATTCAGTGTTTTATATTTGGCCTGGTAAAAATGAAATTTGTGATTTTTTACTTTTGGGTTGTTTTTTCTGTCTTCCTAATGTGCTTTTTTCCTTTTTTTTGCTTGTACAACTTTAATGTTGGCTGTTGATTTGATGAAGAATAATTTTTTCAACGGAACTAAAACTAAACTATCATAGAACTCTATGAATTCAATATAACACAGGTTTCTTTGGAATACACAGATTCTTTTCTGGATGGGTAAATGGTTAAAATGTACTTTTTCCAGTCTAGACCACCAAGACTATAACTCCTGTGCAACAAAACTACGGTATCTCACCTCCACCAGTCGTTGAGTGTTATATTAAAAAGACTGGCCTAATGACTTGTGCGAGGACAGTTGTTCCATGTTCGAAGGAGGTTGAAATTTCAATGCTAAATTTATGGAAAACCCAGATGATGGAAGCTGTTGCATGTGAAAAAATGTTTTGGGGGGAACTGAGTCATCAAAATAGAGCGAATAATGAACAATGGAACAGTACCTGTAATTTCCGGGCTATAAAGCGCACTGCTGTATTGGCTGAATTCCAATTATTTAGTTGTTTTCCAAGAAAAATCCATCACATAGGCTGCACTCCATTGGCTGATGAGGGTGCCCTTCAGGCGACTCGGCCAGTCAGAACGAGCAGGTCGGCGGGCTGATATACTTCTGTTTGCTTTAAAGGAGATTTTCGTCTTCCAACTGATGAGTTCCAACTGATAAGTTTCCTCCTCAACATGACGTCTCCTCCTCACTGCCCCACGTCTACATATCATCAGTCCATTTACAGCTTTTTATGGTCACTTTTTACTGGAACCAGACTGACACACCCCTTCGTCCATTCTCCTTCTTTTTACCGTGGAGCGATCACGCCAAGTCCGGACTGAGTCAGAAATGTACGCGATTGCTTCTAAACAAACTAAACGTTTTCTTTGGCAATTTTATGCTGTTTATTGTTTCCTTCTGTTACAAACTGGCTGACTTACTGTATCCAGGCTGTTGTGATCGCTGCTCCGTCTCCATCTGTCATTTCTCCTTACGTAAGCTTCTCCATCAGCCTCAGAGTCCAGAGTATCGATGTCTCCTGAACAAACCTAACACAGTGATTTAACAATGTTTTTATTGTTTCCTTCTATTACAAACTGGCTGACTTTTGTTTTATCCAGCACTGTTTCTCTCTCTGTGTGACAATTTGAAAGCTGCATTGTATGCATTTCTCCGCACGCTCAATTTAATGTAAACCATTTCATTGGTCCACCTTAACGGGAATTTCATTGGTCTAATGTGACTGCACAAAATTTTTTGGCGGCATGAACCTTGTAAAACCAGAAAAAAACCCACAAATTAGCCGTGTCATTGTTTAAGCCACAGGGTTCAAAACATGGGAAAAAAGTAGCGCCTTATAGTCCAGAAATGATGTTAGATGTGTTTGAGGAGGAGACAGATGTCACGCCGGAAAAATGGTTGAGTCTTTGAAAAAGATTGACTTAGGGCAAAAATCTGCATGAAATGAATGAATATTTTGTGTACTTACTGCAACACTGAATGGAAAGGAATTCAAACATTTTCTTTCATCTTCTTCCCAGTCTGAGATTGGTTTTGGAAAGTTGGAAACCTACATTAAGCTAGACAAACTGGGAGAGGTGAGGAAGACTCATAATTACACCTAATCTTCAGTACCACTACCCACAATGCACTTTAATTTGATGCGTGTTGTCATTTTAGGGAACGTACGCTACGGTGTTTAAAGGACGCAGTAAGCTGACTGATAACTTAGTAGCACTGAAGGAGATCCGGCTGGAGCACGAGGAAGGAGCTCCGTGTACGGCCATCAGAGAAGGTAAACAGCACACGGGCCATTGACTGGGTTGTAATTACTTTGTGGTGTTTTGATGAAGCAAAATAGAGCTGTCCATTTGTATTTCATATTGATAGGGAATTCATACGCTGCATTTTCTTACCCCTGGTCAAATGTAGTTGATGACCTATCCCAGACATTTCCTATGAAATGATACTTAGATAGATAGATAGATAGATAGATACTTTATTCATCTCCAAGAGAAATTCACAGTTCCAGCAGCTTACAGGTATGGGAACACAGGGGCATGCAGAGAAAGTACAATGTAGAAATTTAAAAATTTAAAAATTTAAAAATTTAAAAATTTGACATTCAAATCAAGTCAAGGAACCGCAACCAAAATGGTTGCATATGCAACCTTTTTTTTCAGCGTATACGAGTAAGAATTTCATCTGGATCCTGCGGACCAGGATTTTGGTGTGTGCACGGTACTGGTACTGATTCAGGACCGGTGGTTGCCGTGGACCCTCAAACTGACTTTGATCATTAAGTTCAGGGATATTTTTTCTGCTGAATCATTTGTGTGAATAAAATAAACACAAATAATAAAATGTCTTATTTTTACAGTTCTTTGTTCATAGGTTGTAATATAATTAATCACCGATTTCACGTCTTGTAAAGAAAATTCTTAGAAAAGATTTGTTTTTAACTTTACAATTAGGGGAAAATGGTCAAATTTAGAGTCTTAGAAGTGGAAATTTGTTTGCATATTTCAGCTAATACATTGTATATGTAAGAAAAACATGAATAATTGGATTATATAAATTTGATTTCTAATGACCAGTATATTTTCCCTAGTTATTTATAATCTTTTCCACATAAGGAATCCTTTTTCTTTATATTTAACCAAATAGTCAGGAAAACACTAATAAATGGAGTAAATTCTTAGTTGCTGCAGACACACAATAGAGTTTAGATGAGTGAGCGGAGAATTAAAGAAAATAGTGTCCAAGAATCATTTTTAAAATACTAATCATAAAATAATTTTGGCTTATTTTAGCTTTGTGTATTTTGTTTTTCTCATCAATAATATCACTCTAAATTGGTTTAAAATTAATGAGAAGCTCTCAGCTTAAGGGACCAATGGAAATGTCACGTAGTTTCACAAATTCACTAAGCCATTCACCTGTGTGCAAGACAGCAGCTGTTAATGGCAGATTTAAAATGGCTGTCAAAAGACAAAATTGGGCAAAATTGTGGGAGGAGATCAGTTTAATAACTTTTAAAGTTTTTGAAAAAAAAAAACAGCGATCAACTTAATATATAATAATTTGCAATAGGTTTTAAGTTCAAAGGTTTTTTTCAGTATTGGAACTACAATTCGGTAAAGTTTCAAATCTGTAGCACACATGGTTGATTTTTTTGTGAATTTTCAAACTTTTGAACTTTAGAGGCTTACTGTAGCGCCACCTTTAGGACGATTGGTCTGTTTTTGCAGCTGAGGCCATCTGGCATGGGACTGGACCTTTGTGCAAAGTTTGGTGATTTTGAGAAAACAAACATAAAGGCAAAGCAAACACACCGTCATCCTCAAATGTGCTTTGATTTTAAGTCCTATAGTTGTGATTGCTTGCCTTTGAGGACAATGAGTGGTGGGTTTGTGTTTGAGCTTATCTTTCCTGATTTAAAGAGAATTATCCTGCACACAGTGTTGATCGTCTTTAGGAATACACATATGAAAACAAAGTAAACAATGATATGAACCTAAAACTCACTGATTAGTTTTAGACCAGGGTGCTCCAGGTCTGCCTGGATCTAATGATGATATTGATATGGTGCTCTACTGAAAGCCAGGAGCAACACAGCATTTCATGCCAGCAGTGAAGAAATTAGTGTTGAGACCTGAACATGATTCCAGTATAAAGCCAATATACACTCATCCTGAAAAATATTGCTCTGTTTGTGTAGTGTCGTTGCTGAAGGATCTGAAGCACGCCAACATTGTGACGTTACACGACATCGTCCACACCGACAAGAGCCTCACACTCGTCTTTGAATACCTGGTAATACTCGCTGCCTCGTGTACACGCATGAAGACACACAGAAAGACAGCCTGCTTTTAACTTTAGCTTTTAATGGGGACATATTATGAAAAATTCACTTTTGCAGTTTCTTTGAACACATATGAGGTAACCTGAGTGTCCACTGGCACACAAAATGTGAAATAAATCCATCCAGTCGTTTGTGGTCTGCGTGAGTCTTACAACACAGAGAAAAGTGCTCCGTTTCAATTTTCTCAGCTTGTGATGTCACAAGCTAAATCGAGAAAGAAAATATCCTCCCCTCTGCTGGTGACAGGTGAGAGAGAGGGCTGATCACTTGTTTTCTGGCCGTACGTTTACAGCACTTATCATAGACAGCGCTGCTTTTACAGTTTAAATGATCAACATACGGAGTTACTAAAGGTTTTTGCAACTCAAGGGACACACCCCCAAAACGGAGTGCTCTGAAAGAGCTGGTTTAAACAGGGTATTAAACCTCTTCTGTTGCTTGATTTATGTTATGTTTTGATCAAACCCCAGCACAGATATGTCATTTAGACCACAGGGAACTGTTTTAAAAGGTGAAAAATGGGTATAATATGTCCCCTTTAACTAATTATTTATTCATTTTAGGATTGTTAACTTCTATGTTTTTGTTGTTGTCTTTTTGTGTTTTTATTGTTATCTTTTGTTGTTTTTATGGGGTTGTTATTTTTATAGAGTTGTTAACTTTTATGTTATTTCTATAGTTTTAGGATTGTTATCTTTCATGTTTTTATTATATTTTATTGTTTTTATAGTTGTAGAATTGTGTTCTTTTATGTTGTCCTTATAGTTTTAGAATTGCTCTTTTATATTGTTTTTATAGTTTTGTTATGTTTTAGGATTACTGTACTATCCCAGTGTTTCCTTGGGGGGAGCCCTCTGCACTAGGGGGCTCCCCCCAAGGAGTGTTTTTCAACCTTGGGGTCGCCTGGAATTAAAATGGGGTCACCTGAAATGTTTAGTAATTAAAAGAAAACACGGATTAAAACTATATAATTTTTAATTATTCATAAATTATTAGTATTAAATTATTTTTTAAAAAATTATCACACAATCTCAAACATACATATTCTATTTTTCTATAATTTTTTTTTTGAATATAATTCCAGATCAAATAAAATGCAGTAAAAGAAAAATTCTGAGCTGGCGCATCTTGTGCATCTTTTTGCACTAATTCTGTATAACAAACATGCTCAAAAACACATTTTTAGAAAGAAAATGTCTCAGGGGTCGCCAGAAATATGTGATCTAAAAATGGGGTCAGGACCCAAAAAAGGTTGGGAACCGCTGGTTTGATGTATTTAGAAGAAAAATGTAGAAAAAGGAGCATTGGTGTGTTTAGGATTGTGTTTCACATTTACAGCCTGAGTAATGATGGAATGTCTCTCTGTAGGATAAAGACCTGAAGCAGTACATGGATGACTGCGGGAACATAATGAGCATGCATAATGTGAAGGTGAGAATGGCTTTCATGACCCCCTGGTCAGGTTTTTGTTCTGCACCAAGACCAGGATAATTAACAATATCCCATGAAATAAGCCAACATACTAGAAACAATGATCATATTTAAATATTTTGTCATGTTTCTTTAGGTTTTGCTTCAATCGGTTCAATGTAAAAGACATGCAGCATTAGTGGTACTTGTAGTTGCACATAATCCTGCTCAATAATAATGATGTCCACTGTTTTTAGGTCTTCCTGTTCCAGATTTTGCGAGGGCTGTCTTATTGTCACAAGAGGAAAGTTCTCCACAGGGACCTGAAGCCACAGAACCTCCTCATCAATGAGAAAGGGGAGCTAAAACTGGCAGATTTTGGTAAGAGGCCTCACAGGTACTCATGGGTTGGAGAAAGACCTTCACTAATAGTGATGGTGAAGATGAATGAATATGTACTCTAATTACATACGGAATTCTAGGATTCAAGCATTTATTCATGTAGTTAACATAGATTATAAGAGCTTGAAGTTTTATACATAAGGCTGACATTTAGCTGTCATTATCTGTCATTAGCATGAATAAGGTGTCATGAAGGCTGTCATTAAGTGTCGTTCACTAAAATGTGACACCTTTAAAGCTATGTTGGCATTTTTTGGGCAAGGTGGAGGGATCTAGTGAGGTTAGGTAGGGTTAGGGTTGAGGTTGGGGGTTGGGGTAACAAACGACAGCCTTCACGACACCTTATTCATGCTAATGACAGGTGTGTCATGCCATAATAATGACAGCGTAATGTCAGCCTTTATGCATAGAAAATTAAGTAAAGTCCTTATGTCACCATTTTTGACACCATCTTATTCTATGAAAAATAAATCATGCAGATGTCTGGTAAAACATGTGCCAAACAAATTAGCAAAAATAAATTGTGTGCAACTTTTTCAGTGTGAGCTAACAGCGCTGGGGTGAAGGTGAAGGCGGAGCCTCTTCGTGGATCAAAATGCGCAACTTAACGTTAGGATGCACATAACGTAAAACATTTCATGGATGCACTATTTAGCGTGTTGTTGCATTTAGCATCAACATGAAAAATAGTGACAGAGGGACTTAAATATAACACTGAACAAAAGCCCTTTAGGCGTCACAGTCATCTAGTGCAGTGGTTCCCATCCTTTCTTTTCTTGTGTAACCCTTGAGCCTTTTTGTCATACCATGAGTACCCCCTCACTCATACGTGTTCATGATTCTCCAAATGTAGAACAAAACACAACTGAATATTCAACACAAGTCATTTTATTTCGTCTTCTTAAATTGAACAATTAGAATTCAGGCGTTATCTTCTTATTTAACTTAAATTAAACATAAAATTATGTTGCCTTCAAGGCAATCAAAATGATCAATATAAGAAATAATATTATAGGAAATGTTTGTGTTATTAATACTAATATATTATGATTATATTGTTATTAAATAAAAATAAGTAATATAAATAAATACAAAACAAATAATTAACCGGCTTGTTATTAAATAAAAATAAGTAATATAAATAAATACAAAACAAATAATTAACCGGCTTGTGTTATATATAACTTTTATGACATTTACCACAAAAGCATTTAAACTTTAAAAACAAGTCATAGTGCACACGTACCTTTTTAGTGACGAACTTATGAAATGACTGAGATTATTTTCTATTATCTTGGAAATAAATTCTGAATTTTTCCGCGTACCCCCTGCAATGTGCTCATGTGTACGCGTACCCCTGGTTGGGAAACTAAGCTTCCATACTAAACATGTGTTGAGTTTCATCATGACATCTAAAAGGCAGCTCTTTGTTGCTTCTCTGTCTTTGACTCTTCCTCTTATCTCCATGCTTGTATGATGCAACACTGAAGCTACATCAGACACCTACTACCCGCCCTGCTCTTTACACCAAATGAACATCAGTAAAAAAAAAAAATAGTTTCACTGGTTTCAGCCGTGACCTTTTTATCTGTAATAGTGCAACATTTCTTAAATTTAAAAACCAAACGGAAGAGAGAGTGAATGAAAAATGTGAATCTGTGTGCAGGGGTTAAGCTTAAAATCCACTAACATTTGCTGCATTTAGTTAATTCACTCACTGTTTTGTAATCAAGGATAATCTGCGATTACGTGATGCTGATGTAACACTTACACATTCAGTCCATAGATAATTAGGCTTACGTGGGTTCTTTGGAGTCAAAGCAAAGAGTTTGCTTCCAGGCTTTTGCGAGCAATAATCCACAGCGCCCCCATACAACTCACTAAGGATAAACATTTAGGCTGTGTTCAAAATGTCACACTAACGTACTACTCACACAAAGTCTGACGTCAAAATGAGTATGTAGTGCGTTCACATTAGATAGTTTGGAAAGATTGAGTACACGAGAAATACCCGGATGTATACAATATCGGGACATTTCTTAAGTATACACTAGTCATACTCAACATCCCCATGATGCATTGCAAGCTAAAAAAAAAATCAAACATCCCCCTTTCAAAACAAAAGCATCTCTTCTTGTCTTCCATCAGTTTTAAACACTTATGTAAAAAAAGGCTCTTGTTTTGAATTAACCAGAAGTTTTGTCAGTAGCACAATGGTGGGTCTCCAAAAATCTCTGAAATTACCACATGTTGATATTCTACTTGGTCAGTTTTTCACTTAAAATGTTTTCAAAACTTTCAAAGGTGGTGAACCAACAGAGATATTTAGTCTCAGTGTGCTTCTGGTTTTTGATGTTGTAGGTTTGAAATGCATCTTGGGAAACTTGTAACATTTTTTGTTGTGATTATTGAAAACTCCAAGCAGCGTTTTTCTTTTCTTCTTAGCTTAAAAACGTGTTTACAGGTGCATTAGCGCCAATAAATGCGAGAGAAAACAGTACGAGGAGAAGAATAAATGATTACATTAGAAAAGAAAGCTGCATCTTCTTTGATTACAACTTTGTATTTGAACTGTAAGATCTCATAAGCAAAGGGCTTAGCTGTGTGTGGAAAGGACTACGGTAGATATTTGGTTAAAACTCACAAAGTGTGCGTGTGTGTGTGTGTGTGTGCGCGTTTCCTTTTGTGGCAGGTCTAGCAAGGGCGAAGTCAGTTCCAACTAAAACTTATTCTAACGAGGTGGTGACTCTTTGGTACCGGCCTCCTGATGTCCTGCTGGGATCCTCCGAGTATTCCACTCAGATCGACATGTGGTACGACAACACATGTTCCTTTGTCTCATTTTCTAACACAATTAATCATATCACTTTTTTTTTTGTACTATTGCACAACCCAAAATGCTGTTCCTGGGTGTAAACAGTTTTGTGTGTGTGTGTGTGCGTGTATAGGGGTGTCGGTTGTATATTCTATGAGATGGCTGCAGGTCGGCCTTTGTTTCCAGGTTCTACCGTAGAAGACGAGCTCCACCTCATATTCAGGCTACTGGGTGAGTCTCTCCTGCCAGCAGTCACAACAGTGTCTTCAGTTGTGTCACCGCACACTGTGATCCCGTGTATGAATGTGTGTGTACGTGTGCGTCCTCAGGCACACCCACAGAGGACAACTGGCCAGGAATCTCCTCCATCGACGAGTTCAAATCCTACAACTTTCCCAAGTACAAACCCCAGCCATTGATCAACCACGCCCCCAGGTACTGCCCTCAGTGCCCTTTGTTATATTTGATTTTGGGTTTTTTTTTTTTTTTTAGAGCAAATCATCTTTGGTTTATTGATCTACTGTATGAGGCCTACACTATGTTTTTATTTGATAAAAAATAGATTGTGTCCAGCAGATTTAATATAAACCCTGAACACACTGTGTGTTTGTTTTTGTAAATGGCTGCCTCAGATGTTCCCATCCTGTCCTGGTGCATGTATGAAGTGATGGTGTGTGCTCTCCAGTGTGTGGCAGTACATCCTGTCAAACATTGCACAGGCGGCTGCGCACTTCCTTCCTCTCACGAGTGCCCCACATTCCCATCAGCCCCCCCCTCCCCCGCCCCCAGCAGACAGATAGTAAATGCTTCCTTTTGTCCTCTGCAGGCTCGACAGTGAAGGCATCGAGCTTCTGCTGGCATTCCTCAGAGTGAGTGTTTGCTTCCACTACAATAGCCTCAATCCAACACTAGGTTGTCCACAGAGAGATGATCCTGCTTTTACAACCCACACCATCAGTTGGATCATATTGGATTTTGATCAGTGCCCATAAAACCGTTATGACATACTAGTTTGTATTCTAAATGCAATACATTTGAGTGTTTCTGTTTGTTTTTTTTTTATTATGTGTCAGGCTATGCCTTTTCTAGACCCTTTACATGTTCATTCATGTTTATTTCTTTTAAGTAGTAAAATATTAATCTCTTGTAACACATTACAATCCTAGGCAGTTTTCTATATATAGTATATGTATATATATATTATACAGCTGAGCTCCAATCAGTAAAAAAATTTCCGTAATCCATTAAGAAAATCCTGCCTGCCAATTTTGAAATTTTTTCTCAAAATACCGATATTCAATATAAATATCAATATTTTTAATTCAAATAAAGTCTGACCAGAAAGAACATTTTGGTTAAATCTGCTGATGCAAAATGCCACACAGGCACATTTATTAACAAACGGCTGCACAGTATTTGCCACTTTTGGCTTTTTTTCCTATAAAGGACAGCATGTGAGTTATCTAGTGTGGTGTGTAATTATTTAGAATCTTGATGTATTGCCAAGCCCTAATCTTGAGTATGTTATGATGGATTATATGCTTTAGCCTGTAGTAATATTAAATTCCATTTTAAAAGCTCGACTTAGATTTGAATGAAACAAGGTGACTTATTTTATCCTCTTATCGCGCTAGTATAGTGAAAACTGTGAACTCCAGTGCATTTTGGGAGAGAAATTTTATATACAGTAAATAATGTCACACTTGTACTCAAAGAAAGAAGCGAAACACAATTTAATAACTATTTTTGTGCTCTTTTGAAAAGAACCTTTAAAAATGTAAAGCAAATGGGAATAAAGTAGCTTCTCTACTAATCTGGAATTCAACTGACGCTTCCTCACACTATTAACTCCTATTCCGTTGTCTACTGTAAAGATTATGACGATGACTTTCACCGCTCTTCTCTACTCCAGTCGAACCTGAGATTTAATTTCCTGTGTGTGCGCGTCCACAGTACGAGTCCAAGAAGAGAATCTCTGCGGAAGAGGCCATGAAACATTCCTACTTCAGGCAGCTCGGGATGAGAGTTTACACCATACCTGAGAGTGAGCACACGGCTTCACCTCGCTGCTCTTTTTCTGTGTTTGTGTCCGTCATTGTCTGAGCACGGCTGCTTTGTTTCAGGCGTGTCGATATTCACGTTAAAAGAAGTGCAGCTGCAGAGGGATCCTGGATCCAGGAGCTCTTTATACCCAGATTCAGGTGAGGGTCCTCGGCCTGTGTGTGAGATTTGATCAACAAAACCTTTCTTTGAGTGGTTGAGAGCAGAGGTGTGAAGAGTACTGATATATATCCTACTCAAGTCATTGATTGAAATTGTACTCAAGTACAAGTACAAGTAAGTCATACATAAAATACTCAAGTACAAGTAAAAAGTAGCTCAATTAAATAGTAGTCAAAGTAAACGTTATTAGTTACTTTTCACCCCACATGTTTATTTGTTGGTAATAAATCTTGCTACGGTTCCCTTACATACAGTAAACATCTCATGTATAAACTTAAAAAGGAAAAGACACAATCTTGCAAAATTGGAACTTCATTTATTTTCCACGAAGTCATCTGTATAAAATAAAACTAGCTTTTAAATAAACTAACACCAATGAATTCAACTCAAAATATAAAAAATGACCAGGCTCTAAGTATAGATACATTTATGAACTTTAAAACTGAGAAAATAATCTCCATTCAATGCTGTTGGCGCAGTGCATTACGTTTAATCTGATTGGTCAGCTAAGATGTGATGCATTTGATGTCTGGTCATTACATTTTTTGTAGTTTCACAAGGTTCTTTGATCATTCTATGCAGGTTGTAGAAATTTAACAAATTGCTTTACTTCTTTTAACACTTACCTAAGTACAAGTAGAATTACTGATTTGGAAATATACTCTAAAAAGTACAAGTAGCCATAAAAGCAACTCATTTACAGTAACTTGAGTAGTTGACTTTTTTTACTTTTTTTCACCACAGCTGACCTGCCATGGACCTAAAAAATCTGTTTATATATATGTATATATACTTTATTTATTTGTATTCATTATTATTATTATCCCCTGCCACAAATGTGGAAAGGGGGATAGAGGTCTGAGCTCTGTCCGTCCGTCCAAGTTAAAGAGGACAGCTTTTCTCAGAAATTGTTTAAGATAGGATAACCTAATTCAGTGTGTGGCTTCAGTATATCAATACCTTAATGGAGTTTGAAAATGAGACGTGCGCAATTATTTCTTCCGGAGTTATTACCCTTGTTCCGTTTTTTTACTCTGTTTGAGGTATCTTTAAAGGGGACAGCTTTTCTTAGAAACAGTTTAAGATAATTCGTAATTTTATTTTCTGTATACATCTAAGTTCTTAGAAAATATTGTTTGTTATAATGAGAACCAATCTGGCGGGGGATGTTGACTATGTCTTTTTGTTTTTATTATTTTTCATATTTTTGCACCTTATCCTTCATTTGCACATTTTCTCTGTGTAGTCATTCTCCTTTTTCTGCGTGTGTAGAAGTATTATTATTAGTGTTGTTTTTTAATATGCTGCTTTTTTCCGTTCTAATTACCCCTCTGGGTTAAATAAAGTATTTTCTGATTCTGTTTCTTGTAATCTGTTACTTTCACCTCTGGTTGTGAGTAATTTTCGCTACATAAATAATGGATATGGAATGATGGGGTTTGTAGTTTGAAGCTGTTTTTTTGTTTTTCAGGTAACGGCAAGATCAACAGGAGGCAAAGCATGCTCTTCTAGCTTCATCGCCCCTCCCTCAGTAACCTGTCGCATGAGCCCACCCCCCTCAGAATGACAAACTCTGGTTTTCTCCCACATGCACACACAAACATGCACACACTCCCCTCTAAGCCAGTGGTTAAATCTGTTTATTATTTATTGGGGGGGATAAAAGGTTGAGTTTTAATATTTTGCTGCTAAAGTACTACTGTCTGTATTTAACACACCGTGCGTGTGTGTGTGTGTGTGTGTGTGTGTGTGTGTGTGTGTGCGCTCGTGTGTGTGTGTGTACATATGAGGCGACCAAATGCACAGTTGAGCAGTCGCTGAGGTCACTGTTCTTCAGATTCTACGGTTTCTTTTGAATTTAATGTGATCCCGATGTTGTTTTTGTTGTCGTGCTCGAAGAATACAAGATTCACTTACAATTTTTTTTTTTTAAATGTATATCTATGTATTTGAAGGTCGTGTTTTCCTTTGCGCTTCCGTGACTGAACTGAACGACTGATAGAGCAGATGGAGTTGGGTTCGGGGGTGGGATACGTTTCACTGGTCAACGTGCACTGCAGCCTGTGACCGGGACCTTTTCAGTCAAGGTTAAAGAAGCACACGCCGACAGTTTGAACCACAAACATCGTTTTCTTTTCCTGGACTGGTTTTTGCTGTGCAACGGGACCAATACTGCAGTTTTGTGGAATAAAAAAGTCATCCAGTGCAGCCAGACGACTTTTTCCAACATAAAAACAATGCAGGCTGTAGATGGGAAATGTGCATTCTCATTAATGACTTGCACTCCAGCATCTTTCTTTGGAATCAGGGACCACAGACCTCCACGTGGCCAGGTTTACCCACCAGTATTATCTTCTCTTCCCCCGTTTTTGTGATCTTCAACCTCCACATTTGTGGCATGTTTTTCAAAGATCGGTTCAAGAGATTCAAAATGAAAAGTTGCTACTTTTCTACCACTGCTTTTGCTGGTATTTGTTTAACGATAAATGATGCAGAAACTTTTACCAACACGCTGTGTCCGTCTTTTGCGATTGACAGCCAACAGCTAGTCTTGCTTTTGTTTGCGTTGTTTTAAGCTCCAGAAAAAGACCATTATTACCATTACCATTAATGTTGCACCTTGCATTCCTGGTTTTATTTAGCTGCATTTATAAAAGTGATAACAGGACACATTTCACCAAGATTTGACCTTGTAAATCGATAAAACTTTTGAAACCATACTTAAGAGATTCACCTCCTGAGCAGATTAGCAGGCTACCACTGGCATGTTTCTATGCTAACTATGATGCTAAGGTTAGCAGCTAATTAGTGTTGCACAAAGCTAAAGATGTGCTGTGAATGCTGCTATTTTATGCTATGCTATAGGGTGGAGGGGTGGAGCAGCTTCCTGAAAACTGCTCATAATTTACCACAAGGAAATGGGTTTTGAGAGTATTTGGTTACTTAGTTTTGTCTGTTAGCATTGAGCTAACACGTTTATTGTGAGTGGCCAATAGGAGGCTAACGGCTAACCTAAGTAAAATAAGCTAAATATATATATATATATATATATATATATATATATATATAATTCAAAGATATGATAGTTCATTTGTAGCAGTTACAAAACAATCCCAGTTAACTTGGTATAACTGAATGACTAGCTTAATTTTCCTATCAATTTTAGGTCAATAAAACCAGTTGTGGCATTTTGTTTAGTCACATTTTTTATATGTAACAAGCAAGTTTATTCTACAATCTAGTGATAATTTTACCCTCTTTAAAACCACTTTCAGGCTTGTTTTTAACATTTCAAATGGTAAGGTTTAGGTAACCAAACTAGCTTTTGTATCTCTCAATGAGACATGTGGAACCAGCTCACCCGAGCAGTCACAAATGTCCTGACAAAATCCCTTTTTGGTGAAATGGGAGCGTTCTAATGGTATATATGCAAGAACCACACGTGGAGAAATCCATCAGAGTAAGTGCTGAGAGCCACGTGTGCACTCAGGTTAGTAAAAATAGAAGTGAGTGGTGCACTTCAGCACTGAATGACACCAGGAGTGCTGTGAACATCAAACTGTTAAAACTGGAGCTTTTGTCTGCCCGCTGTCGCCTGTTTGTAGATCTAATGAAACCACAACACAAGTTAGCTGTTTGAAACGCAGTGATTGAAATGAACATGCAAAACCACTAATGCTTGATTAAAAATATAAATAAATCCATTGTTGTCTGAGAGCATTAAAAGGTGAATTTCATTATATGTGAACTTAAACACAGTTTGCAGAGTGGTGTAATAATCCTTATAAATTACTGTATGTTTTCTTGTCTCAGAATATTTTTCTAAATGCTGTGTTTTCCTGGATTCAAGAAAATGACAAGAAACCACATTAACGATGTTAGATTATATTTTAAGATGTCTTTGAAATATTGTGCTGAAAATTGTGCAAACGGGAAAAAGTCATTATATTAATGGTAGCTATCCTGTATTATTGACCAACAACTTGTCTTTAGGCAGCTTGTAAATGAGTGAGCCATTGTTATTCTCGTGCACTGTATCGACATGTTCAGATGCATTCGCATTATTTCACTGTAAACTGTGTTTCTGCTATCAGAACAGCAAGTAATGTGCACAAAATGAGATTTCTATTGCGGCAAATTATTTATCGTTGTCAAAAAAAAAAAAAAGTACTTTTTTTTTTTTTAAATGGACGATCTAAGTTTATGTGACTGTGTTGGAGTGTGTGTGCGTGTGTGTGCGCCTGATGCATGGAAAGCCTGCTGTGTTGTGAACTCGACCTCTGAAACACTGAGCTCTCAGCAAACAGTTGGTGTGTGACTTTTTACTGGAACTATTTATTTCTCATAACCATGGAAAGTAAATTTCAACTGTTTCTTAAACCCTTGGTGTGGCACTCGTTATTTGCATGGATGCGTGATAATAATAATAATAATGTAAAATATGGAAAAGCAGAAAAAAACATGTTTATTTTATAAAAACAGTAACATTTTATTGAATGAAAATACAAACAAATCGTTAAGAATATACTTCCATTATTTCTAATCAAAAACAAACAAAAGCTATTTTACAAAATTTCTTGTGCAATTTTCTTTTTTTTTTTTTTTACCGGGATTGTTTAGAGATGAATGTCCAGTGACATCAACAACAACATGACTTTGAATTAAATCGCCATATTGATCAGCAAAACTCAACCAGGGTGACCTGACCTGACCATGATCAAACGCAAACTAAAATCAATGATTCATTGTTTATTTTCTAATCAGATATGAGGGGGAAAAAAGAGCTTCAGTGTCACTTTTATTGTGGTTATGCCTTGTGGTGCCCCTTTGTGCATTTAAACTGAAAAAATTGATCAAATAAAGAAAAAAACTCATCTTCAATAGCGACATCAGGAATTAGATGGATGTAGACCAAGGCTAAGTTCATCTAAAAAGATCAACGTAACCAATTGTGCGTGATGGCTAAATATGATCTATTACATCAGCCAAGGAGGAAATATTTCCACCAGCGTTTTTTTTAGATTCCATTAAATTTTGGAGGTGATCCGATCAATTTTATGTATGAAAAACTCCCTATCTTCATTGGGGAAATTTCAAAAATTCATATCTCGGTTCATAATTGGTCAAGCTTTATAAAATATTTTACTTATGTCGGTCTGGTTCCTCAATTACTCCACTGAGTTTAATCCGGATCGAATCCAGATTGCACTTTTCATTGTGACTTTTTTTTTTTTTTTAGAAAAAATGGGGGTGCCCAATACCTATACATTTTAACCTACTGTATCATTATTAATAATGGGGATAGACATTTCTTCATTGCCTTTAAAGCAGGGGTGTACAACAAATTTTAGTTCAGGGGCCAAATACAGCCACAGATTATGTGGGAAAACAAGTAATTTCAACATTATTGTGTACTAGTTTGCACTTCTAAGTATACATAAAAGACAAAATATGTAAGTAATAAGTGACAGATATCAGTCCCAACAGGATCTTCACTTTAAATTTCCTAGATTTTGTCACAATAAAAGAACTGTAAAACATTTTCAACAGTTCAACATTAAAAATGACTGCAATCGTGCGATATAAGCACCTGAGCCCCTGCAAATATTATTGAGTTTCATTTACACAATGATTCAAGTTCTCTTTGTCATTTTTACTTTCTCCCATGGGCCGAAATTGGATGCTCCAAAGGGACGGATTTGGCCCCCGAGCCATGTGCTTGACAGGTGCTTTAAAGTGTAAATAATCATGGTGCCATGATCAGGATCATTGATCCAGTAACTGGAGAGGATTTATGGCGTGTGGCGGAGGTTTGTGCTCTTATTGTTGGATGTTGTTGTCACTAAACATCATCTCTAAAGCCACACGGATAAACACATATAACACTTAGAAAGGCACAGGTGGTACAAGGTGTGAAAACACAGTTCTTTGGGGAAATACTGGTAAAAATCAGACAAATCCACAGCTCTGACTAGCAGGCACTCTGCTAGGAGTCGATAAAGACTTCACCTCATACTGTTAATGTCTGGCTCAAAAAGAGAAATCCTCCAAAGTTGGATTAATTTACATTAAAAAAAGGTTTGGAAAGTCGATGCTAAACAGTGAAAACACTGCTGCGTCTTATTATCCAGTTACAATCCCGGGAACGCTTTAGGCTGTGATGAAATCTTTGAAATTTCGAGGAAATCAACATCTGTTTACTGCTGACGACACCACTCTCACGTCAGTGCTATAAATACAAATCTACAGCCTCAACTAGAATCTAAGCAGTTTCTGCCTCTCGAGACAACAGTGCAGCTTTTTTTTTTTTTTTTTTTTGGCTCAGTGAGGTTTCGTCATCTCATTAATCCTGACCTTGGATCGCCTTCCTTTGATTCAGAGACTAGAAACTGGTGATAATGGGAAGTTGGAACCAGTTTTTATGAACAAAGGTGGAGAGGGATTGTCAGAAGGACATCAAATGATAAAGTCACATCCTCAGTCATTTTCTTTGCAAGGAAAAAAAACACAAGCATTAAAGCACAAGGAGAAAAAAAAGTGAAGGAGCAGAGGTGTAGAAAACAGAATTCCTAATATACACACTCGTCTCAGAGAGCAAAGCTTCAGTTTGCTCTGTGAATATTAAAGAACGTCCAAGCCGACTGCTTAGAGGCCTAGCTCCTGTCTAGTTCTGCATTACAGTTTGATGATTGTTGGGTTGAAGCTGATCGCCTCCACGTCTGTTCACTGACATCAGGACTTATGGGAACTGGTGGACAGCAGCATTGGAGAGGGAGCATCCATACTGGGTAACGCCAATGGAATGGGTCCATTCATCAGATTGGGGAACTGGAAGGTAACAGAAAAGTGTGTCAAAATCTAAAATCATTTCAGCATTTAGACGAATGACCAATCTGAAGAATAACACAGAGAACAATAAAGGGTTTAGTCTGTTTTTGTTGTCATTTTGTATATTGTTATGTGTGTTTTTGTTGTCATTTTCTACATTTTTCTCTCATTTTGTGTCTGTTTTGTGTTTTATTGTAGTTATATTGTGCATTTTTTGTTATGTTTTTGCTTGGAGCACTTTGACTTTTTGTTGTCACTTTGTGTATTTTTGTTGTCACTGTGTATTTTTGTTGTCACTGTGTTTTGGATGAACTTTTGTCCCCATTTTGTTTAATTTTTTATTATTTTTGTGTGTGTTTGTAGTCGTCTGTTTTTCGAGATGTTTTGCAATTTGGTTGTCATTTTTGTGCAATGTATTTAAATCATGTATGTTTTTTGGGTCATTTTGCCAATTATTCTGTAGTTTTGTGTGGTTTTGGAGTCATTTAGTGCAGGGGTTCCCAACTGGTTTCACCCTGAGACCCACATTTCTGCCACAGTCATTAAATTATGACCCAAAAAAACACATACAATCTTCTGCATTTCACAGCATGCCAAGAAAAGTTTCTTTCAAAAATAAGACAAGTCCAACATGAGAGACATTCAGTGTTTATTATCCTCCGCCACAAAATGTGGAAGGGTGATATATAGGTTTGAGCTCCGTTTGTCCGTCTGAGTTAAAGGGAACAGTGGGATAACCACATTCGGTGTGTGGCTTAAGGGTATCAATTCGTTGATGGAGTTCGAAAATGAGAAGCGTTTACGGAGTTATTGTCCTTGTTCCATTTTTTTTACTCTGTCGAGGTATTGTCAAAGGGGACAGCTATTCTCAGAGACTGTTTAAGATAGGATAACCACATTTGGTGTGTGGCTTAAGGGTATCAATACGTTGATGGAGTTCGAAAATGAGAAGCGCATAATTCTTTTTTACGGAGTTATTGCCCTTGTGCCGTTTTTTTTACTCTGTTCGAGATATCTTCAAAGGGGACAGCTTTTCTTAGAAAAGGTTTAAGATAGTTAGTAATTTTATATTCTGATGTGATAATATTTTCTTATGCATACATCTAAGTTAGATTTAGGACATTTAGAAAAAGGTTGTGAGTTATAATGAGAAGCAATCTGGCGGGGGTTGTTGATGATTGTCTTCTTGTTTATTTCTTGTTTATTTTTAACAAGTTGTCCACGACTCACCCAGTACAGGTCCGTGACCCACCAGTTGAGAATCGCCGATTTAGTGCATCAACTTTGAGGTCACGGGGGCCGCCAGTGGCGCACGTCTGCTTTAAAGCAACATCAAGATGATGGTGCAAAGTTCAATGTTGTTAAAATAAATAGTTTTTAGTTGCAATAAATGCAATACATTTTGAAAATGAAGCTAGGTAACTGTAAAGTTTTAGCCAGTTATAAAAATCTAGCACCCGCCGTTTTTGATACTCAGTGGCGTGAGAACCGTGTAATATAATCCTAATCTGTGTTCATTGCCTCTGTTTCATTACACTATGAGCCTTTGATCTACAAAGCAGATTAGTGTGTTCACACTATCCTAGGATTAACAAAGAAGCAGTCATCATGAGAGGGCACAGAAAACTATTGACGAGTTGATGGACATAATAATCTATTATGTTGCATTTTCAGACGTTACCACTAGATGTCATTCACTTCCACACTACAGTGTATGGAGCATGTAATAAGCATGTCATCACAACATGACCAGATGATCAAAGTTACTAATCACGTTTTCACTCCTTTACTCCTAAGGTCCATTCAAAAACTATAAATGACACTTTCTTTACTAACCTAATGTGAGAGAGAACCACAGCGCCAACACAAACCCACGTATACTCCAGGCCAACATGCAAACCTAGCTAAGAACAACCTAGATAGAAGTCCAAACTTTCTCTTCAATCTGAAAAAGCTGCAGCAGCATTGAAAATCTGTGTCCACTAATACATATAATTCTACTTTATAATCCCACACAGCTGGCCAGTATGGCTATGGTTTCCGGATGTCTTGAATGTACTGTTTTCATAACGTTAATGTTTGTTGATGTTGTCCAAAAGAAACTTTGTCCTAATATTTAGACTACATATAGATAGATAGATAGATAGATAGATAGAGGTAGAAAGGAAATTCAATATAATTCAGTATAAAAAGCTTCACAGTTAAATATTACCACATAACTTAGAGACAAATTTTTGCAGTGCGGATACTATTCAGACTATCCGATTATTAACAGTTTCAATAGTAGTGTGTGCAAAGCAACACAAGTAGGAGGGGCCCTTGACCAACAAACCCCCTTGCGTTCCTTCCTAAACCAACAGGAAGTCCCCCCCCCCCCCCCCCCACCCCCCAACTTACATTTTTTTGTCCACACCACAACGGAAACATCTGCAGCTTATTTTGAAACCCCTGATGCACGGTGAGTCACTCACACCGACTGCACAAGACCAAAACTACATGAAATCAACTAGAAATGTTACTTATCAGTGTGGAATGACAAAAAAAAAAGCTGTTATAGGAAGGACTGGATTTAATAAGATGCTTTGAACAACTGGAACATCTTTTAAATGCCATGATTCTTTAGAATAGACACTTATTTTCTTCAGTCCTTCAAAGGAAAAAAAAAAAAAGAAGATGAATCTATACGTACACATCTGGCCATGAAGAATAAAAGTACGTTGTTAAAAAAGAATCTCGCAAATTCCCGCGTGATTGCGCAAATACAACAAAGAAATATGAAATCAATAACAATAGTTAACTCAATTAAACTATATTAAGCATATTTGACATGATTTTAGGAAGTTGACGAGCCAGTAATGACGTATGATTAAGAAAAGCGATGAAATGAAGAAAAAAATCCCAAAAAGAATCCGCTGACATGGATATGGGTGAACTCTGCAACCGTATTGAGATACATTTTTAAATAGAAAATCAGATGCTCTCCATATACTCCTATCAGCAAGTACAGCAGTAATGTTCAGCTGGTGGCCTGTGGGCCATATGCAGCCCAACATTAACTCAGCTTGTGATCCACAAACTAGCCGATCAAGACAGTAACATGGCTAGAAATGTGTCCTACCTATGATATCGGCCAAAAAACCTAATCGATAATGGAAATACGTTCTATGGTAATTCTGCTACCATATATTCTGTTATATATATTATAAGTTAGCATCAATCCAGCTGACTTCTTCACCAGTCTTTCCATATAAACTTTGGTAATGTGTGTCACCGTCCTACGGCTGTGTATTTTCATTGCATTGTGTAAATGTGACTGTGATAAGTGTGTGGTTAACAGGCAGAGGGATCCAGTGTAGGAGGGACTCTGTGTTGATTCATTTCAGGTGTGGTGCATTGGGATTAATCACAGCTGTGGTAGATCTTCTAATCAGCGACTAGAGGAGAGAGCGACCAGCAGGTCTGCGTAGCATGGGAGGAGCAAGCTGGAGCTAATGAAGCTAACCGAAGCTAGCTTGAGCTGAAAGACTTGTATTGGACAATAAAAGCTAAAAACATACAGTTTGTCTATGTGTCCAGAACCCTTACTGGGTCACTCGTCTAGCTCCAGTGTATTTGTATGTTTTATAGTTACAGAGGCAACACAAAAGTCAACTCAGTGCTTTGAATTTCATGGTATGAACTGTGATAAAAACTCAGCCCTGGCATTTTCTGTCCAGATCAGCCATTACATTATCAGCGACACCGCGGAGAAGTCATCATTGTGTCATTATAGCTTAAATTTAATTATTGTTCCACCAGAAAACCTAAAAGGGGAAACTTTTGAATCCTTTTTTTTTAATCTATATTCTTTGGCCATTTTGCAACTTCCTTTGTCCCATTTTCAAAAAGTTCTGACACTTTTTTCAGACGATAGCTTCCTTTTGCCAATAAATATCCCTTTTTTCCTTTGTGACACTTTTATCCAATTTCTATCCTTTCTTTAATTTTTTCCCCAATAAATACAACTTGTTTCCTTTTTCCTTACAATTTCTCCTCTTTTTGTTCGTTTGTTTTCACTATTGTTTGCCACAGTTTGCCCTTTTAAACTACATTTTGCCATTACATACCACCTAGTTCCTCTTTATTTGCCCATTTTTTGGCCTCTCTTGACTACTTTTGGCCCATTTTAGTCACTTTACACTCACATTTTTAGCCACCTGTTACCATGTCTGCCTCCACTCACTGGTAAAAAACAACTAAAATGTAGCGGACCAGACCGGCCCACTTCGGGTCGACGGCCCACCATGATGATGCCCAGTATTGCCAAATGGCCAGTCTACCCCTGGTTGTACCCAATCTTTGCGATCAGAATCCCAGTCATTTGGAAAACTATTTTGTGACAATACGTGACAGTCATTTTTTACAAAATATTATTTAACAGATTATTTTTTTCAAGCAACACATAGACATTGTCCTCATGAGTATACGTGAATAGTTGGTTGAAGTAGGTCAGGATTGTCAAAGGACAATAAAACACAGGAAACCCAATACTGCACATGACAACACCATTCAGATATAAATGACTGTTACCTGAAAGAGGGGGGCGTGGCTCTGTAGATGGGCCGGACTAAGGGGTCCCACTGGACTCAGGCTGGACCAGAGATGGATATTGGAGAGCAGAGGGTTGGGAGTGAGCAACAGACCAGACGGAGTCTACAGAGACGAAGAAAAGACCCAAATGAAACATCATATACAAAGCCCAAGATGGAGCTGATGGTGTTTATTCTGGCCAAGGAAGCGGTGAAGCTGTCAACTAGAGACCAAACCCCAGTCTGCCCTCTGGTGAACTCCCATCTACCATTTGGGATGCTTCGCTAATGCAAGATTCATAGCATCTATTTTCAGTCTCCTCTTTCTTCTGTTTCCATCTAACTTGGTCTGTTTGGGAAACTAAGTCGTTAAGTATTCACGACGCCACACAAAGACAGGAGCATTATTTAGAAAGGTGTGAACAAAAAAAAATCTGTATAGTGTTCACTGTTCATCAACCTTTATTCAAGGAAGTGCTACTGTACATATGATTATTACATGAACTTCCTGTGTGATAGCAGAATAAATACTTCTTTTATAAATGGATGGAAAAATTGTAATTCATGTTCTGAAATGGAAACATCTACAGTATCTGATCTTCAAACATAACATGGAAATGCCTCACATGCATGTTTTGGGACAAAAGCGTGTACTTATACGCTATTTTTAGTGGAACACGGGTGGTAATGAGCCGAAAACAATATATACATCCATCAAACCCATTATTCCATCAGTTAAAACTGTTGAAGTTCAATGACATTGTAGATTATAGTATTTTGCAAATTATGCATAAAGCGCATCAAAAAATCTTACCTGTAAATCTCCAGGTCCTATTTGTAAAAAGAGTAAGTAAGTATAACTTAAAAGGAAAAGAAACCTTTATGAAACCAAAGTTTAGGACAAAATGAAAGGAGTGTCTGTCAAAGAGGTCTCTCTATGGAACAATCTGAGCAAGAATTTAAAAGACTGTAAAGCAAATATAAGATTTAAACATCTAATTAAAACAAGTATATTATTCAAATATAATGAACTCCTCTAAAGTACCATAATGTGTTGTTGTTGTTTACCCTTTTTGCTTGTATGTTTTTGTTCATTTTCTGGTTAGTTTATTTTTAGTTTCATAGGACATATAAACCCGTGGCTATGCTTATTTTGTAATCATTGTAGACATTGTAATTGTTTGTTGTTGTTTTCTCATGCTGTTGTAAACTGATTATTAGTACAAAGGGGGCAGATTACATAACATTATTCTTCTTTCCGCTCCCTTTCATTCAGAAGTTTGTAAACTTTTATGTTATTAAATTGATATTTTTTTTCTTTTTTAATGAATGGAATAAATAAAAAAACAAAAAATACAATTGAATGTCTATAAAGTGCTACAAACTGACAAGTATCTACCCATAAACCCATTCAAAATCCCGTTCACTATGTGTTACGATGAGCGACCAACAGCTTTATCTGAAGAGGGTTTTTAGAGTGTTGTGATGAAGGGGTTCGAATTATTATGACTGCATTAAAATCTGAAAAGGTTGGCGCTAATTAAAGGTTACACCAATGATGTTTCAAGACCAAATCATGGAAATATCAATTTAATGGTGTTTTTCCTTTGAAACATGTGGCTAACGTGCAATGTAATCGTGTAAACTGCTGCCTACTTGTTAACACCCCCACTATGATGCTGAATCAGCATATATCATACTTGAGGTCCTCCATGTCATAGAGACAGGCTAGTGTACTGGCAGTCATCAGTATCAACCATGAGAAGAAAAACAAACATATAGTCATTAGCAAGAAAAAAAAAAAGTGGTTGAAGATAAGTTTGTAATGTTTTTCTTTTAAGTTCTAAAGAATATTTTAATTACATTTTTTCATTTGAATGTTTTTATAAACAATTACATTTTCCACTTTATAAATACTATTGACATTTATTTTGTCGCAATTCTCTTAAATATTTGTATTCGTGTTTAACTTTACTTGTTTTTGGTTTTAAAGAAAAATGTTTTTGCAGTGATTACCTTGTTCATTGTGTTTCTGCTCAGTAGAATAGTTCAGAGTTGGAAGTGTATTTGATGGAATCCCTTATGCAAATACATTATTATTGGCTCATTGAAAATTGTCATTATGAATAAATTCAAAATCAGGCTTTAACCCTTTGTTGTATTTATTTATCTTCCATTAGTGTGGCTTTACATACATTTTATTTTACCTTCATAGTTATTATACAACGTAATTTAAAATGTTTGACACTGAGGAGCATTCAGACAGTAGAGGAGCAGTTAGTAAACTATGGCCATCATGTTCATTGAAGGAAATATGTCATTAATTATGGTTCATAATCTGCTTTTGTCTTCCTTAACTGTCCATAATTGGCAGTGTGGGGCCCATAAAAGGTATCCTGTGTAGGGCCCCAAGTTGTCTAGGGCCGGCCCTGGTTGAATAATTTGTCCAGTTTGAAAGTCTTTCCACTGGCTCCCAGTCAACCTCAGAATAGGTTTGAAGTTCTGCTCCTGGTGTATACATCTGTGAATGGGTTTGGTCCAGAATACATCATTGAGATGTTAGTCAGGTATGAACCCAGATCTATGGACACAGGTCAGATAGTTCACAGTAAACATGATGCTCTTAGTTGTTGTGCTGCAGCGTACTGTTTTCTAAATGTTTCACTTTCAATCATATAAAGCACATTGAAATGCCTTGTGTATGAAATGCACTTTATAAATACATTTGCCTTGCCATGTGACCACCAAAGGAGTGTTGCCTTTAACTTTTTGCATGGAAGTAAACATTAGATTATCGTTGAACTCCAAGAGTTCTTGCCATCCACTGGTTCAAATCTAATCAAAACTGCTCATGTTTTATATCGTAAAGCAGTGTGAAACTTGATATTTCATATTAGGAGTAAAAATCACTCCGTTATTTGGGTGTGATCCAAAACAAAGACGGGACAAGGTCTCTGTGGTTGAAAAGAAGCTATACAAGCAACCTTCACGCATTGAGTAATGACTGATTACTTTAGCTTACACTTAAGTTTTGTGTGATGTACACACAGCAGTGTGTGATTACTCAGTCTGGATAAGAGTGTCGGCCAAATGCCTGAGCGTAGTCAGGCTGTCCTGGTTTGGTTAGAGAGTTGCTGCCAGTGAATCAGGAGCTTCAGGAGCATATGGCTTCACTTAGGAACCTCCCTCCCTCCTTTCTTTCTTTCCGCTCACCTCTTTCCCTCTTTCTCTCTGTCTGACTCTCCCCAGCCCCGCCCTCACCCAGTAACAGTAGCCCCGCCTTTTCCTTCAGCCAGTGTGTGCACAGTGTGTGTAGTCAATGTGCTGTGTCCAGGTTTGGAGTCAATTATGATTGTAAAAAAATATTGTCATTTAATTGTAATTGGAAAAAATGCTAGTCACTGTAAACGTAATTGAATTGTAATTGAACATGGATCATTGAAAACATAATTAAAACTGAAGTGTAACTGACCCCAACCCTGACGAAGAGGGTTTAATAGAATTTATGTCGTACCTGTGCAGTGAGGAAAGCAGGGGTCAGGGACCCTGAGGGGAGAGCGGGACTGTTGAGTGCGATGGAAACAAGGTCACTTCCTGTGAGGAGGAGAGAAGGGGTGGAGATCTCCAAGCTTTTAGGTTTCCTTCCTTTCAGAGGCGTGCTGCTGGTCAGCCCCCTCCTCTCCGGTGTGGCCGTGCTGTGCGACAACTCCCTCTCCCTCTCCCTCTGACCTGACGACAGGTTTAGCGGTTGACTGTTGGACTCCAACTCATCAGCATCCACATTCTGAACCAGGCCCTTTGCAACTTTATGGGCGGGGCTCTGCGGTGGAGAGGAGGAGCAGGACAACCTGGAGGAAGGGGAGTTCTCCATGGATGATGGAGGAGGGGTGGAGGGGAGGAAGGTGCGGCCGTGATGGGCTACGAACCGGATGACAGAGGAGCTGTCGTCGTAGCGATCTAACTGGGGCTCTCTCTTGATTGGCTGATCCAAGGAGTGCTGGAGGGAGCTGATGGTGAAGGAGGAGTAGAGGCCTGAGCGGAGGTACTGGTTTCTTTCTGCACCATCCTCATCCTCAACGTCTGGCTCTGAGGTCACCCCTTCGCTGCTCCGACCCGACTCCACCAGAGCAGGGTCCATCTTCAGAATCTCAGGGAAGGACACAAACTTATAGACAAACTTTTGGCCGATTACCTTCTTGATGATGTTCTGCAAATAGAAGACATAAATGATTTTAAACATTCTCAGTCAGGGGTGGGGTCAATTACATTTTTCAGTTACAATTCCATTTTCAAATATCCATGTTCAATTACAATTCATTTATGATTACAGTGACCAGCATTTTTTCCAATTACTATTGAATTACAATTATTTTCTGTACTTAGAAAGTTAATTACAATTACATTCTCATTTAATAAAGTTCAATTACAATTAATCACAATTACTGAGCCTGAAATAAACAAGAAGACAATCATCAACATCCCCCGCCAGATTGGTTCTCATTATAACTCACAACCTTTTCCTAAACGTCCTAAATCTAACTTAGATGTATACATAAGAAAATATTATCACATCAAAATATAAAATTACTAACTATCTTATACCTTTTCTAAGAAAAGCTGTCCCCTTTGAAGATACCTCGAACACAGTAAAAAAAAACGGCACAAGGGCAATAACTCCGGAAGAAATAATTGCGCACTTCTAATTTTTGAACTTCATCAAGGTATTGATACCCTGAAGCCACACACCAAAATTGGTTATCCTATCTTAAACAGTTTCTGAGAAAAGCTGTACTCTTTGAAGATACCTTGAACAGAGTAAAAAAATAGAACAAGGGCAATAACTCCGGAAAAAATAATTGCGCGCTTCTCGTTTTCAAATTCCATCAAGGTATTGATTCCCTGAAGCCACACGCCGAATTTGGTTATTCTATCTTAAACAGTTTCTGAAAAAAGCTGTCCTCTTTGAAGATACCTCGAACAGAGTAAAAATAACTCTGGAAAAAATTATTACGTGCTTCTCATTTTCGAACTCCATCAAGGTATTGATACCCTGAAGCCACACACAGAATTAGGTTATCCTATCCTAAACAGTTTCTGAGAAAAGCTGTCCCCTTTACCTTGGACGGATGGACGGAAGGACGGACAAAGCTCAAACCTATACCCCCCTTCCACATTTGTGACGGGGGTTAATAACCTAATAAAAGCTAACTTTCCTTGTGTTAGCATCTCTTATGATAACAGGCCCTGAATCAGCTGTAAAATACACTAAAAACAAATTTATATCGTGTAATTTCTTTCCTATCTATTGCTTACCTTGTTAGGTTTCCTAATCAATAAAAATATAGGTTTTAATATTTTTGATGTGGGCGTCTGAGTCTTTTTTGTGTCAGTATACCCCGCGTTTTCTACAGTTTTTAAAATGGTAAATTGTGAGAAAGCTTGATATGAAACATATTTTGATCATTGTTAACTGAATGTATGTAGAACTGTACATAGAACTTACCTAAACTCAATTACAATTTCATTATGATTACGATAGCAACAGATTTTTAAAATAACAAATAGAATTACGCCATAATTGTATTTAATTATCAATTACGCGGTTACAAGTATAGATGACCCCAACCCTGCTCTAAATATTATCGGTTCAAATAAACCTCATCCAACATCGTGCATACTTTGTCATAGTAGTATCGCAGGGCTCTGCTCAGCTTGTCATAGTTCATGTTAGTCTTGTTCTTGCGGAGCCCCCACAGCTTGGCCACCTCCTCTGACTTTAGCAGTTTAAACTCTCCATCGTTTGATGTCCAGCAGATCAATTGTTTGTGGCTTTGGTCGAGCAGCAGCTGCAGTAGGAACTGCCAGAGAGTGATGGAGCTCTCCATGACGGGATGACACACAGATCTACAGCAGAGGATCAAAACACGGTCACAACCAGAACAGCTGACGCACACTGCTACACAGAGACTATGTCACACTGCCAGACTATCATTATGAATAGGTAGTGGTGAAAAAAAACACACAAACAAACGTGTTTACATGGTGAAAGGAAACGTATACACATAACTGTCCCACACACAATCACACACAGGAACTTCATTAGATTCTCCAAGTATTAATAAATACATTATTATTCGAGAGAGAGACCTCAATTGTTTGTGTCCTAGATTTTATTTCAAAGGTCCCCCAACCAATGAACAATATGTACCACCTGACTTTGGGTCATTTTCAAAGGTTTTTCAAAGAGTCACATGCAGATTTACTTAAAATAACAATACATTGACCAAAACTTTAATAAAACTATTAAATATCTGTATTCTCTGCCAATAATATTTAGACCTAGTACACAGAAGACTTTTATAATTGTGGGGAAATGACAATAAAGGCAGTCTAAACCTTAATACACATCCTCAAACCCCCACAAAGTGCTATATCCTGTTTCTTAAAGGGAGTGGTCTGCACATAAACCTGACATTCTCACAACCATACCATACTGTGTTTATATTTATTCTATAAGTTCTCTTAAGGCTGTCCAACACATGTAGAAATGTTTATTACAAATCTAGTGTTTAAGCAGTTTGGATCCTCCAAGTATGTACGTTAGGTTACCTGGAGTCTCTAAACAAAGCACTGCAGTAAGTTTATAAGATAAATGTAATTTAAGTACCTGTAATCTGTGACTGTTTGAATATACCAGAAAAGGTTTTTAACCCTCCTATTATCCTCAAATATTACAAACACACTTTATAAATACCCCTGGGGTCAATCTGACCCCAGGGGTATTTGCCTCCAGTAAATAATTTTCAGAAAATTATTGACCAAGTGTTTGTATCAGGTACTTTGTTTATTTGTTGAATACATAAATAACCCCTTGATAATGAAACATTGACCTGTTCTCTAGCGCCACCGTCAGGCCAAACTTTTAAATTAGAATTAATTTATTTTGAATAATTTTCATTTGGGAATCTTCTCAAATTTCCTGAAAACATTAAAGGACACAAGAGTGTGAACCCTATTTGTTATGGTGATGATGTGACCTTTTCTACAGTGACAAAATCAGGTCAAACTTTTAGTTTTAAATCTTTCATTCAAATCTTTTCTAATTTGGGGTGCACATTCATGACTCACATGAACCACATTGATTGATGTTGGTGACCCATTTTTCCTCTCATAAACAAATATTCATTTACTACTGCCCCCTCCCCCCCACTGTGAATTATTATGAATTACTACACTTGATCTTCACAAAAAAACACGTCACAATGATGAACAAATAAAATGGAAAGAAAAACAAAAACTATCTGGAGGCACAGTTTTGGAAAACAGTTCACAATAAATAGAATTCAAAATGTCTTTGAAATTCAAATATTGTGGTATGCTAAACAGTCTATTTCTCTCTTCAACACAATCCTCTGTAATATAAGACAATAAAAGTATCACTAAATTAAAAGCTTCCAGCAAAAAACAACAACAACAGAAAACTGAACAGAAATCACAGAAACCTGTGCCATACGTGGTACATTCTACTCTAACCTCATCTAACTTTAGATTTAATATTCTTTATAGCAGTTAGCTTTAGGGAATAATGTGGCTAGCAATTTCATCAGTAATAATTCTATTTATTTGAGGTGTAAAGTTATGTTCGGTTATCTATATTTACCTTTCACTGACTGTTAGCATGCTAACATGCTAATATGGTGCAGCGAATGCCACCACCTGTTAGCAGAAGCAGTTGCTGGGGCTAGAAATGAGATATTTACTCATTCCATAAAGAACGTCAAACAGAAACAGATTTTGTGGAAATGATTTCAGTGCAGAAAACCACATGTAATGTTTGTGTGTGTGTGACTGTTACACAGTTTACCTTCTTTTTTATTTTATTTATTAGCACGCTTCTCTAAATGACAGGATGGCGCTCGTATCATGTCTGTGAATCTTTCACACATACAGTACGTGCGTACATGCACTTGATTGACTTTAGAAGTTTAGATCCTTCCTTGTTAAACTTGCACACGCCCATAGGAAGTGTAGATTACAGTCGTAGAGAGAGGACTGCGTGTGTCTGCGATCCTTACCAGAAACACACGACCCAATTCGTCGCTTTACAATAATACGTGTCATTTCACACTCATTTCTGTCAATGGTGTCACATTTTGTGTGCGACAGGAAGAGACAGGTCCAGACTTTGGCTGGTTTTTCCGATGTTTCCATGGCGATAAAGCAGGATGTGGTTAGTGACCTTCTGCCAAAGCAAGCACGGGCTGAGCCGACAGGCCTACCTGGAAATGACTGAGTGAGAGTGTGTACTCTGTTTCTATTCTGTGTGCTCGCTTACGTCACACAACAAATAACTATTTAGTCAAAGATTTGGTCAGGAGCCGTGACATCTATGGATTGGCATCCGAAATACAATCTGCCTCTGTGTTCATTGACTTTTTTAACTTTAACTTAAGTTTCTTTATTACCATAATTCTGTAAGCCTCATTGACTCTAAGCAACATGTACCAACCCAGAATGTGTGTCTGTTTTTGTGTCTTTGTGAGAGGAAACCAACCAGCTGAACAGGGGAAAGTGCATGTGCTGCAAACAATGACCCATCGTCACAAACACACACACAGCCAGCTTCCTATTTCCTGCATAGGTGTGTGTGTGCATCCGCGCGTGGATGTACAGAGCAATGGAAGCCTTGCAGCGGTGTCTGTCTGTCTGTCTAAACGAGGACTTCCTGTCATTCAGTGTAATGGGGAAAAGGTCCTCCCTTTTCAGGACGTCCTGTCACTGGGACCCACCGGAAACACACGCACGCACACGCACGCGCACACTTTTTGAAAAACAGTTTCTTTTGTTAAAAGTTCACTATTGAGGAAGTTATTTTTTTTAAAAGAACACACGCGCACACACACACACACACTCCAGGGGACATTACATTTAGTTATATTCACTATGTGGACATTTTTGTATTAACCCCTAAACAGTTTTTAAAAAAAGGCATTTCAAGAACTGTTTACTTTTTATGTTTAAATGTAGAAACCTAAACAATATGTTTGTCTAACTTTACACCCAATTTACTTGCATATTTATGCTGTTAATTATTAACATGGCAGGTGTGCAACATAAACGTTGTAGGCAACAACATTGTTTTACAAACAAAAAAATAAAGAACATTTGCATCTTACGTCACCTGTGTAACCAAATTCATTAAGTTTTCAACAACTAGAGTAGATTTACTCACATGAAACTAGATATTCTAAATATACTAAATATAAACAAAGTCAGGATGATAAGATTGTTATTGACTGGAACTGAACAAAAAAACCTAAAACAAATTCTGCCAAACAAATGACCAAAAATTATTTTAATTTTGTCAAGATAATTAAGAATTGGAGTGTCTGGTGTAAATCTTTACACATCTCCAATGTGCTGATGGAGTTCATCATTTTTTTAATTAACAGTGCAAATATATGTACGTAAAGACATCCATGATACATATAATTAAACTATAATAATTCAAGTAATCAGGGAATTTATCAAACTTTTTCTACTAGTTTGAAGTTTACAGTCCATATAACCAACACATGACCTCAGAAGATAAAGATCTTCCTTCTCCAAGCGTTCCTCAGTCACACATGTCCTCTAATCAAGCAGGAAGAAACCAAAGCCGAAGCCACTCATGGCTCTCCATCCATTCTCACTGCTCGGATTTTCCCCTTATTTTCGGAAATATGTCCTGAGTGTGCGAGGGAGAAAGCTGGGTGAGGAAGAGGAGGAGGGGGTTCAGCTGGAACTGAAATGGTTCTTTGTTTAGCACCAGTGACTCATTTTCAAGATGTTGTCTGCCAGCTTCAATCCGGAAGCGCATGGCAATTAGTCTGCGAGACCCAGACAAACTAAAATCTGCTCATATAGATCTACAAATTAATGAGCTACTCTGAGGTTTACACATCTGTATCCACGCTGATAATCAAGTCTCATGTTGGAATTACATTTCAACTGAATCACTGTTACATCAGTTTAATATTTGCCTAGAGGTTTAATAATTTTCTAATTTTACGCACGGGTTTAACCAAATTTACGCACGGCTCTCTCAACTACTACTGAGAACCTGCGCGGCGCAAAGTTGTATCAACTTCATCCACAACGATTGCAAAAGTTTTTGTATCATGTCACTGACACGAGAAAAAAAAAAAAAAAAGGCGCATACGCTTAATCTATAAAAGAAGGAAACAAGAAACGTACCCAGATGTGGACGGCACTGCTTCTCTGCTCTTTCCGCCTGGCTCAGATGTGCGCGTCCGTTGTGTTAAATTGGTACGTGTGCGTTGTGTCGGGGCTCCATGCTGCTGCTGCTGCTGCTGCTGCTGCCCCGCTGTCTCTGAAAGGAGATCCGCAGATTCTCTCTCTCTCTCTCCGGCCGGAGTAGAGCAGGAAGTCGGGACGCGCAGACGAAGAACGGGCGCACTTCCTCTGGCGCAGTATTCCCGTCTGTGTAAACACACACACACACACACACACACACACACACACACACACATACGCGCGCGCGCACTGTAAAGTCTGACTGCTCTCGCCACTAAACCCAACTGACAACTGACGTCACCGTCTTCCTGCGCTCACCGGGAGGGGTTCCTGTTCACACACACACACACACACACACACACACACACACACACACACACACACACACACACACACACACACACACACACACACACACACACACACACACACACACACACACACACACACACTCACTCACATCTGAAATATTGCGCATTGGGCGCGTTTGAATGTAAGGAAACTGTGGCTGTGAAAGAAATCTTATGTGGTTTGTGTTGTTATTTTTCTTTAATCAGAATCAGAAATGTTTTATTGGCCAAGTACAGTTTTTAAGACAACACAAGGAATTTGACTTGGTAGTTAAAAAATGAAAGAATACAAAATGTGTTAAATGTTGTCTTTTAGGTTTTGGGTTGTATTTCGAATTGGATCCAACCCCAAATTATTATTATTATTATTATTATTATTATTATTATTATTATTATTCAGACTAGTTTGGAGGTTTTAGGAGTCCTAACCTGACTTCCAAACTAGTCTCTTTTACAGTTTGTTGTGTTAAATGACAGTTTACTACTGTACTATTACTGCTTTATTTGCTTATGTTTGATCTCTGCATGAATGCTGGGTAGACGATTGTCCAACTCATGGGTCATCCACAGGGGACATGTTCCTGGTACAGAAACAATATTTTCAACAGAAATTTACAATGTTCTTACCATTTTATTTTACCATATCCTAAAAGTATTTTATCTTATTTTATGTTTTAAAATTATTGACGTTTAATTTTTGTTAAACCCAACCTTTAATTTTCGCAGTTCTGCACTAATCCTTAAAATAAATAAATAAATAAATAAATAAATAAATAAATAAATAAATAAATAAAATAAAATCAACATTTATTTTGAGGCTCCTTTTCATAAACAAGTACATACCGCTTTCTTATACTACTAAATATTTAATTTGCTGCAATGAGTTCATGTTAAACTTAACTTGTTTTTTTGATTTAAAGAAAAATGTCTTTTTGCAGTTATTGCCTTATTCTTTGTGTTTTTACTAAGTAGAATAGTTCAGAGTCTGAAGAGTATTTGAAGGAATTTCTTATGCAAATAAAGTATTATTGGCTTAAACATAACAACCCTGGATCAATCTGACACTGAGAATGTTCATGTACATACCTTTAATTTAAATGTTCTCCTGCACTACTTATCAATGCTCTACTGCACTATTTTCCTTTTATTATTATTATATTTTATTATTATCTTTCTTTTCTATTATTTTTTTCCTTCTTTTTATCTTATTTTTTTTTTAATTTTTATTTTGTATTTGTTTATTTTTTTTATACTATTATTATTATTATTATTATTATTATTATTATCATCTTGTTATTTGCACATTCTAGTCTAACTACTGTTTATATTTATACTTATGTTTATACTTATTATCATCTCTTCTAGTTGATTGTTTATTATTGAATGTTTCACTATTGGAGAGAGCACAGTTGACCGAGTCAAATTCCTCGTGTGTACAACATACACTTGGCCAATAAAGATGATTCTGATTCTGATTCTGATTATTGAAAATGATCATTTATGAATATTTTCTTATGATTAATGGTGATTTTTTAAGTAATATACTCTCTGAAACTGTCCATTCACTGTACAGGTATGTGTTAAACGTATTACAGCATACATTAGCAATATTGATATAAATCCTAAGCTTAATCGAGTCTTTCCCATGATATTGCGGGACAAAGTTTTGTTTTGTACACTTGAAGAAGATGCTCTTTCTGTTGGACAGCTCACTATTTGTTATTTTTATATCAGATGCGTATTCAAGCTTGTGGGGGCGTGGCTTTGGACAGAGCCCCACTGGGAGCATATGGGAGGGGGAGGAGCTTAGAGGAGGTCTTGCTAACTCAAACTAAGCTAGCTTTCCAACATTGTTAACAGCACCTTTAAATAACCGGTGCTTCCAAAATTATGTTGATGTATCTTTTTAATCTCTCTATACCTTACTTGCTTTATGTATCGTTTGCAAGCTATATAGCGGCTTGACTGTCCTTTAATTTTTAATCAATATTTTTTTTTTTTAAAGTAACTGGTTGATGTAAGCTAAATTTAATTATTTGATATGTCACTCTTAGTATTTGAAAATTAACTTCATTGATAAATAGTGGAGGACTAAAATTGGCCCGCGGGCCGCAGTTTGAAGGCAGATAGTGATTAAATTGTACGAATTGTGATTAATCTGTTCTATGTGGCCCTCTCTGGTTGGGCTTCCTGTCCTCCGTGTGGTCCGCCCCCTCCGTTTGAAGCGTCTACAGCGCCAAACTTTAGTGCAAAATGGGCTCCTACTCCGAGGAGCCTCAGTGGAGGAAAGTTTACTCCGTGTCAGGGATCATACCTCGATCCAGACACGGACACCGGGCAGCGACTATCCGGGAATTGATCATCGTTTTCGGGGGTGGAAACGAGGGGATAGCCGAGGACCTCCATGTTTACAACACTGGTAGGCTAGAGCTAGCTAATGCTAACTAGCGGCTAATGTTTTTAGCAGTACTGGCTCTGATTTCGTTTATACGAGCAACTTTGTTGGTTTGCTGTAATTAAAATAAACTCAAACTATACTTAGTTCTATAATACTATATCTGACTTGCGCTTTAGTCACGTTTATCGTCAAATGTGTGTTAAAATGCTTAGTTAATGCGCTCCGACTTTGGCTGCTTCACATAACTTCAGTTTTTCCACCTCTCTGTCATTAAAACACTTTATAACACATTGACTAGCTGTTGCTAATGAGAAATGACTTATGTCGTCGATTTAAATATTATGAACACATGAATCTAATCTGATATTCTAGGTTTTTAGTTCATTCCTTCAAAGCAAATCAAATAGTATAATTAAACATTTCCGTTATAAGCTGGTGAACTTAATAAAGGTTCTAGAATTGTAAAGTAGCTAAAGGCTAAACACTGAGCTGTCTTTAACACTATGGAAAGTCGATTGAGTATATATTAGATATCTGTGATATCAAAGCTCAGTTTCCTATACTAGTGAGGTCTTTGACTACACTAGTTTACTAGTAGAACATTAAAACATGTACTAGTAAACTAGTAGAGAGGAAAAATCCCAACATGTTAACTAGTATGGTGTTAAATATCCACTAGTTAACGAGTAACATGTATTTTGTGTTTACTAGTTAACTAGTGAGCCTCAAAATGTTTACTAGTTATCTAGTTAGAGCCAAGATGTCCACTAGTTAAACTAGTTTGACTATTTTTTTTATCCTTACTAGTTAACTAGTTAGGATACACAGTTGTTACAAGTTAACTAGTAAAAGCAAAATGGTTCACTAATTATACTAGTGAGGCTCTAAATGTTCACTGGTTAACTAGTAAGAGAACATATGCCCACTAGTTGCACTTGCATTGTTTTTATGAGTCACACAAAATAGGAATAAAACATAACATCAAATCAGGACCCAGGATTTTGTTATAACCCCACCCACCTCATTTACATATTGCATACTTGTCAACTAGTTGGTTTAAAGGATTTAAACAAGTAAACTCGTTGATATCTGGCTTCATCTTACTAGTTAACTAGTGAGACATAAATGATTACTAGTTAAACTCATAATGTCAACTAGTTAATAGTTATATGAATAATTATTTTAGTGTTCTAGGTAACTTGTAAGAGAAACTTTGTCACCTAGCCACAGTAGTTGGAGTATTTCAAACCCTACTAGTTAACTAGTGAGGCTCAGAAATGTTTATTACTTAACTAGTAAATGCTAAAATGTCAACTAGTCACACTAGTTGACCTTTTAGTCAACTAGTGTGTCTTCCACTAGTTTACTACTGGCCTCAGTAGTAAACTAGTGGAAGACTTTGTGTGGCCAAAAACACTCCTGCTAGTTTAACTAGTGGATGTTGAGGCACTACTAGTTTACTTGTACATTTTACAGGGCTTTACTAGTAAACTAGTACCGTAAAAACTGTTCTCACTAGTGTGACTACTTAAGATTTTAGCATTTACTAGTTAAGTAGTAAACATATTTACCTGTCATGTTATTGTAATAAGACAAATTTTCCCTTTTGGAATGAATAAGACTTATTAGACCATATCTAATCTAAGCAACAGCAAAGCATTTGTACATTAGGGCTAAAAAGAATATTAATTATAGCAATTTTATTATTGACGATTATGAATCGATTGTGAAATGTCCAAAGATCTATTATTTACATTTTTCATATCTCAATACTTTTTCTCAAAATAGTGACTTAATATATAAATCTCAATATTTTGGAAGATGGAAAATGCCACAGAGGCACTTTTATGAACAAACAGCTGATCACTATTTGCCACTTTTGGCTTTTTCTCCTATAAGGGACAGCATGTGTGAGTGCGTTCTGTAACATTTAGGGGAAGGTCTGGGTTAAAACGCACTCAGCAATCTTTCCATGCTGTTCTGAGAAGTACTGGAAGCACCACTTCTTGAAAATTAGTATTTTAATACAAAATATGCTATATAATAAATAATATGTTGTTTGAGGTCATTTTCTGTAATGCCAAAATTAGGGGTGTGCCAAAATATCGATACGATATATCGCAATATTTTGTCTTGCGGTACGTTATCTATACACTCCCACCGATTTTTCTATTTATTTTTAAAATTTTTACACAAGTTAAATGCATTCTGTGTAACTTTTGGCCACTAGGGGCGCTAGATCAGTAACTTTCACACAAGCGCAACTAGTGGCCACAAGCGCTGCAGCACTGTTGCAAAAATCAACAGTCAGTCAGTCGGGCCAGCCTCCCTTGTCTTTTGAGTATGCAGACAGTAATTGACCTGTAACTTCGGGATAAGGATTGGTTCTAAGGGCTGGGATGCGAAGCGGGGCTAGGCTTGCACCACGGCAACAGTTCATGGGCTGGAGGAGCAGCAGCCACAGCTGCAATCTTCTCCCCGCCACTGAAGTCCCGGCGCTCGGCCTTCCTCGCCACGTCGGTGGTGCTCCCTAGCCTCGGCGCCGTTGTTGGCCTCCTTTGTCGAGGGTCGGGGCGGATGAGCGACCCGGCTTGCACGAAGGGGGCTGACAACGGTGGCGAGGCCAGGGAGTGGGCGGGGAGTGCCGCCCCACACTTTGGCTTGGGCTGGCAATACTCAGCCCTAGCCAAAATATAAATGTCATTATATCTTGATATGTTGCCAATAGGTGTGTGACATTATTTCGATACAGCGATATATCACGATATATTTTTTTCTTCAAGATCGATTATCGAAGTATCGGTTTTTCGAAACTTTTCTGCTTTTTCACTAAAATGTGCAGGTAGGTCTTCACAGAAATTTTTTCACTGTTTGTTGAAGGAACCAATATATTGTTTACTGGAATATTGCACTATAATGGTGTCACTGGTAAGAAAGACAATATTTTTGTTTACAGAAAGCACTATTGGAGATACTTATTCATTTACATTGGTATGTTGACACTTATTTACAGAAAAGTTGCACTAAAATACTGTCACTGTTCATAGGACACTTTTTCAATTTATTTTCTTTCAGAGATATAAAATAATTGTATTTTTTCACTTCATCTTTTTTTTTGTTATGTCAGATTATCGTAGATTGATTTCTGACCAATATATCGATAAGCGCAGAATTGTCATATGGTGAGATAATTGTTATTGTCAGCTTTGTATCGCGTATCGTATTGTGAGGTACCCAGAGGTTCCCAACCCTAATTGCCAAGTTCAACCTAAGACAAATGGAGATTTATATGTATCAAAACTCATTGGGCTTCCAAATGTTTGGCCAGTTTTGTAACTTAATATTAAAAACAATTGGCACCTTTAACACTGAATTGTTTTGGGGGACAACCTGCAATTTATATTTGTGCGTCTCTGGTGGCATCACACCTTCCTAAAACACATGTATGATAAGCTCAGCATCTCCTTTACTCTGTGTCTGTCATCGTTTTAGTGTCAAAGCAGTGGTTTCTCCCAGCTGTGAGGGGGGACATCCCACCAGGTTGTGCGGCTCACGGCTTCATCTGCGATGGAACGCGACTGCTGGTCTTTGGTGGCATGGTGGAGTTTGGGAAATACACCAACAACCTCTATGAACTTCAGGTGATGCTCCCATACTTTAGTTAGACTTTATACCACCTGCTTTGGCTTAAAATAAGGTGTAATATTTAATAATGTTGCCTGATATTTCAAGCAAAATTGTGCAAAACCTCCCTCTGAATAACTCATGAATCATACAGGGTTTCACTTTCCTTTGTGACTTCCACTCACAGAATTGTTAGAAGTCCCTCAGGCAGAACCTTCTTTGTTTAACATCTCTACTACCTGCTCTTTGTCCCCTCAGGCCAGTCGCTGGCTGTGGAAGAAACTGAAGCCGAAGGCTCCCAAAAACGCCCCCCCTCCGTGTCCTCGCATCGCACACAGCTTCACTTTAGTTGGTAACAAGTGTTATCTGTTTGGAGGCCTGGCAAATGACAGCGAGGATCCCAATGGCAATATACCACGGTACTGTAATCAATTGAGACCACAGAGCCAGGTTTTACACTGTGTTATACAACAGTTAGTTCCGACCAAGTAATTTGATTGGACAACAGACATTTCATGAGTGCTGATATATTATAATAAGAACAGCACCGGGACTTTCTTACGGATCATATCACTTTGCTGTGCAGCTGCTCTAAATACTGTTAATTACGATACATCTTAGGCTACGCACCACAGTACAGTATCACAACGTTCACACTGCCGGTACGTATGGCGTTTATTGAAGTAAATATGGAGGCGTCCAGTGTAGGACTTTGTGTCGCACTGAGAAATGTTCTTTCCTCCAGAAGTCAGCACTGCATAACTTTAAGGAGAAAAAGAAGAGAGCCAGGTTTACCACTCTATCCGTTTGCTGTGATGGCTGCTACATCTGTACAGTGGACTGTTTGGATGGTGATGACCAGTGTTGGACGCGTTACCGCCCCAACATCACTTTTGACTGTAACTAGTGCTGTAACGCAATATTTTTCTGAAGAAATAACGCCGTTACCGTTACAATATGGTGCGTTTGTCAGTTACTTTGCTAGCAGCTGTGTACTTCCTGTTTACAGTGGCGTTACATATTTTTGCGGGATGCTGTGCCAAACACAGTGAAACAGTAGAAGAAGAAGCATTTTCAGCGTATTTCTGTTTATATCACGTGCGCCAATCATGGCGAATCAATGCAAGAACAGTACGAGCTTCTCAGAGTGGAAATACGCGCATCATTTTTGTCTCCAAAAGATGCATCAGAGAAGCTAAGCTAACGTTGCGACTGGGTTTTAACGAACTATGACTGTTATCCAGGAACAGGTCAGCCAAACTATTGCACGGTATGTTGTTGTAAATATGTAAATATTTATTTTCTTTTTCATTTTTCCTGATATGTTTAGCATTGTGTAGCTGAGAAAAATGCTGTGAATTAGTTTTTTCAGCATTTTCTTTTAGCATTTTCAACAGCAGAATGTGCACCTGGAATATGCACATCTTACTTTACATTACTGTGCTAAGGCTAAAAAATTACTGTTTTAATTTTGGAGCAGCTGTTTTGTGCTTTATATGCACATCATTTATGGTTGTTTTATAGCAGTTGATCAACAGTGGATTATTGTATTATTACAGCACTAATATGAAGCTGTATGGACACAAATGACCCAAAATAAATAATACATTATTTAATTCTAAGTAACTCAAAAGTAACTTTTTCCAGTAATGCATTGCTTTTTGGTGTAAGTAATCAAAATAGTAACTGAGTTACTTTGTGAATGAAGTAACTAGTTACTTTTTTTCAGTAACTAGCACAACACTGGTGATGACATAGGAGTCTGATAAAAAGCGTCTCAGCCATCCAGACTGCAGTCACATTGCAATAAAATCGGATACGTATCTCGTTTATATCACATATGAAAGGGACCTGGGTCGGATTTGAAAAAATCTGAATTGTGTTGTTCAGACTGTCTTTAACAGATCTTATACAGGTCGCATATGGGCAAAAAGACTGGATTTGGGTCGCATTTGCCTGCAGTGTGAACATAGCCTGTGTGCTCTTTCACTTTATTCAGTTTGTTTGTTTCAGTCTAACAAAAAAATATTCAAATATAAATCACAATTTAAAAATACATAACAAGACTGAAACAGGCGGAAGCAAAAATGCTTATACTGTATGCCCGACATAAATAAGATTCAAGTTGACTGAACCAATACAAAAGAAATCCAAGCGTTCAACAAGTACATTTGAGTTGCCTTTTGGCAAATATAAACAGGTATATATATACTGTATTTACACATGTGAAACTATTTTTGTTGGTGGAGCAAAATGATAAATACACAAAGAAACCATAATCTCTTGTCACTTATTACTTTTGTGTTTATTGTGCTGTTGTGTGAAATATCAGCATTGGTGTGATTATCTACGGCCAAATCACACCAGTGCTGATTTTTCATCACAACAGCATTACCTCGAGTGTGGTATTGCTTAATTATATTAGTTACCAATAAATCAGCTGCTATGATTGGATACATGACATTGAATTGAGCATTTTCCAACTGTAGGTACATGGGGGACTTCTATGAGTTGGAGCTGCAGTCAGGATCAGGAGTTAAAGGCTGGAACATCCCAGAGACTAAGGGAGGGGGTCCTTCCCCTCGTGAGTCCCACTCAGCAGTTTCCTTCACTGGCATTGGATCCCCGAAGCTCTACATCTTTGGCGGGATGCAAGGTCATCGTTTAAATGACCTCTGGCAGCTTGATCTTGGTACGATAAGAAACATTTGATCCTGCTCTGATGAAGACGTTTATCTGTGAGCAGGAATGTTTGCATGTTTGTGTTTGGTTGGATTTAAGAAGGAGATGTTAAAAATAATTTTTAATTTCTCTGTGCCATATTTCTTCTTTGAACAGACACAATGGTATGGTCCAAGCCTCAAACAAAGGGACCTACGCCACTACCCAGAAGTCTTCACTCTACCTCTGTCATTGGAAACAAGTAAAGAGCTGTTAAACATGTGTACGTGCTGACACATTGGATTAGCTTTTAATAAATAAGTGCATATCTGTCTGCAGGATGTATGTTTTTGGAGGGTGGATTCCTGTTCCAGCCAAGGACAAAGACAAAACTTTAGGAAATGAATGGATCTGCACAAACTCCTTAAATGTGCTCAACTTTGGTCAGTAGTTCACGCACAAAAAATGTCTCTATATTTGTGTGCATTTGTGTTGTTAGTCAGAAGTAGGGCTGGGCAATATATTGAGAATCAAGATATATTGAGTTTTCTATTAAGGCAAAATAGAAAATTACAATATTGCCTACATTAATATGTATTTTATAGCTTATTTTGTATTAAAATACAGCATGAAATGCAGTTAGATTCATTTCTGAGTGTGTCCTAACCTAGACCTAGTCCTAAACAAAACACACTACAGAACTCACTAGAGGTCGACCGATATATTGGGCCGATATATGGACTTTTTTCAAGATTGACCATCGACTTTTTTTCGATATTTTTTAATTTTTTTGACTATCACCAGCCCTCCCTAAGGAAGGATAAGAAACACTTTATTATAGTGAGGATCTAAAAAGAGAGGGCAGTGTTACACCTAAGTGAGGGGAAGGGAACAGGGAGGAGAGAGTCAAGGTAGGAAATGGAAAGGGTGGGGAAGTGAGTGAGAGTGAGACTGAGATGTGAAGTTGTAGTTGTGCATACGGTGACAAGTGTGAAGCTTAGGTATAGTGGTGGTGGCTGTGAACAGAGGGAAGGAGTGAGTGGTTAAACCTAAAACAGGTATTTAGTTTAAACCCACTACTTGTACACTGTATATTGTTGTCGTACTTTACTGTTGCTTACCCGTCCTGTACTTTATGTTTTACTTGGTTGTGTGTGGGTATATTTAAAGTTCAATAAATGTTAAGAGTTTGATTTGTGGGCGACCGTGGCTCAGGTGGTAGTGGGTCGTCTTCTGATCGAGAGGTTGGGGGTTCGATCCCAGTACCTGACTATGTGTCGAAGTGTCCTTGGGCAAGACACTGAACCCTAAGTTGCTCCCAGTGGTCGACTAGCGCCTTGCATGGCAGTCCTGTCCCATTGGTGTGTGAACGTGAGAGTGACTGTGTGAATGAGCTGATATGTAAAGCGCTTTGAGACTGCTTCAGTGTGGTGATAAAGCGCTATATAAAATCAAGTCCATTTACCAAGTCCATTTATTTAATTTACATTCTAATATATACATTTATATCATATGAGTGTTTCAGTTGTCTTTCATAGTTAATGTGCTTTTAAAAAAGTATATTGGCTTCCAAAATCGGCTTTAGATATCGGCCCTCGGCTGATTTATTTATTTATTTATTTTTAAATCAGCATTGGCCTTTGAAAATTCCATATCGGTCGACTTCTTGAACTCACTCACACATGCTGTCCCTTATAAGAGAAAAGGCCAAAAGTGGCACACATTGTGCAGCCGTTTGTTAGCAAATGTGGCATTTTGCATCATCAATCTGGTCATACTTTATTTTAATTAAAAATATCGAGATTTATATTGTATATTGCCATTTTGAGAAAAAAAATATTGAGATATGAGGTTTGGTCCATATCGCCCAGGTCTAGTCAGAACTTGAGGTTATTTACATAAGGGGTTGTCTGGTGGGACCTCACATTACTCATAGAACCTGGTTTATGTAAATAACCTGAAGTTTTTATTTCATAATATTTTGTGAGATGTCTCACGATGGGATGTGGTAACTCCCGTATTGCAGACATGCTTATTGAGCGAAGACCAGCCCGCAGGGCAGAAGTCTGTACACATCAGGACAGTAAAACCGCTCTTGCCACGCACGAATTACAGCTTGACGCTACCACGTGGCGGCGAGCAGGTGTGCTAGTTGGGGCGTGGGCCAACGTGCACCAGAGCGTTGAAGGACATTGAGGACATCGTTGGGTTCGAGCAGCCAGCTGGTGTGCTACCGCCCGGGCTTTCAGGCAGAACCCGACCGGTACCAAGTTCCTAACCTGTTACAGCCACAGACAGCTCGAGCAGACATGGTGTGCATTTTTGCTGGAGATTTTATTGCCACATTGGCAAAGGCGTGCCTCAGAGCCTCCAAGCCCGTTGGTGAGAGGGGCCTTGGCCTCCATTTATGCGTTGACACAGGCAGGGAGAACAGGTGGATAGCTTGATGCAACCACGTGGCAGCGAGCAGGTGTGCTTGTCGGGGCATAGGCTGGTGTGCCAACGCCCGTAGGTTCGAGACCGTGGTGTGGTGTCGAACGGGGAAAGCACCGACCAAGCGGAGCAAGGTAAGCGCTGGCTTCTTTTGACCTGGTGTAGTCCACAAAAACAAGTGCGTCTGTTCTATCAGCGCTCGTCGACGGAGGCTAAAAGAAGATCCGTCTGTGGACAGTTAAGCTGGTAGAAGACGCGAGATATGCTAGAAAGTGAGAAGAGGCGTTTGAATGATGTGTGCCCGTCCGCCGCCGCCTCTTATAGGAGGTGGGAGTGTCTCTGGCGGACGGACACGTTTCACCAGCCAATCAGGTTTGACAGATTGAGGAAAATGCTTCTAAGGACTGCAGATTGTAGTGCATCCCATAGTGAGACATCTCACGAAATATTATGAAATAGAACTTTATTTGTTTATGTATTTATTTTTAGTGGTTCACTTCTGGTTTCTGTGTTCTAGACTCGATGTGCTGGCAGAACCTGGGCCCGGAGCAGGAGGATCTGGAGTCCCAGCTGCAGAGCCAAGCACCTCACATTGAGGATCAACAGGCCTGCAGGCCCAGAGCCAGAGCGGGCCACTGCGCTGCCACCGTGGCGTCCAGGCTCTACATTTGGAGTGGCCGAGACGGATACCGCAAGAGCTGGAACTACCAGGTCTGCTGCAAGGACCTGTGGTATCTAGAGACGGGTGAGAGAGGCTTTCAGATAGAACCCGACCAGTACCCAGGTCCTTATCCTAATGAATAGAAAGATGACAGTTTTTATCCCCTCAGATCGACCAGCAACTCCAGAAGCAGTGCTGCTGGTCAAATCCTCTGTCAGCATGCTACACGTGGCATGGCGCCCCCTGGGGGCAGCAGACTCCTACATCCTTCAGGTTCAACCAGTTCCCTCTACCACCAGTGTAGCCAGTGGTCCATCCACCACAGCTGTGGGTCCAAAAGGAGCAGATTGGCAAAATAAAAAGGAGAATGATCAGGAAGGTAGCAGCTGGAACTGAGATTTACATTAGATTATTAAACTGATCTAATAAGCAAGGGCCTTTCTACTTACAAACCTATATAAACAGTTGTAGTTGTGTTGTTATTGTTTATAATCTTTGGCTTTGATGTGTACAATGGTTATTATTTGAAAAACTAAATAAAATATTAGTCCACTGCATGGCAAGTAACTTTAGAAACCTAATAACCACAGTGGATAGTGGGTAAAAAAAAAGTTAATGTGAAGCTGTTTGTACACATGATAACAGTATAACTGAGGAGCATTCTTCTCCTTTTTTGTAGATCCATCACTTCAAAGCCAAAACGAAGCAACGACTAACTGGGTGGAGAAGACATTAGCTCAGGTCAGTATCCCATCTGTTAAACCCATGTATTATTACATGTAATATTAAGCCTCGTTGTTCCATCTGACATATTAAAGAGGTCTGCTGCCAAACTGAATGTCTTCAGCTCTTAACTTTTTTTTAATAGTTGTGTATTTTAATGAACTTTCTTTTAGGAAAGACTTTGATTTTTGTTTGACCTTTTTATCTACGGTATTTATATTATATATGAAACCTTCTTTATCACACAGATATATTACATTTGTTGCATACTCTTCCATTCCAGAAAAGGTTTAATTGTGATACTGTTTATTTGTATGCTTCTCTGACATCGCTGATGAAAAACTCTCATTCATTATCTGGCATTCACGTGTATCAGGTAAAGAGAACCGTTTTATTGTCATTGAATTTCAAATTGAAATGACAGGTAAAATAAATATTAATATTTAACTGTGGCTTTAAAAATGCCAGAAAAATTAAAGCAAAGGACTAAAGTAAAGATCTCCTTCTAGTCGGTGGTAAAATTGAGGTTATTGAGGAAAAACAGGCAAAGTGAGTTGTCTGCATATCTCGGTCAGATTTTTTGCAGTCATGGAGAATATTTAAATGAAGTATCTATATTTTAGAGTGCTACAGTGCCGCGGGATGCTTCATGTAAATCTTCAAAAACCTCTGGTGAAACTCACTCACAAGAGGAAAAGAACACCTGCAGAGACTCGACTCAGGACCTGGAACACAGCAGTGAGTTCAGCTGCACTTTGTCCACATTACAAGCATAAAACGGCTTCAAAACGCTTAAACCTTCTCTGCTCTGTGTCTCATAACAGCTGAGCTGAAGACATCATGTGCTGAGATTAGTAGCTCAGATCACCACCAAACAGGTACAAAGTCTCGCAGATGTGATGTAGATTATGTATCAGGCTGTGGACGACTGAGGACTTAAAGGAGTGAAAGTCTTTTGAATATTTTGTGTACAGGAAGTGGCCCTGCTGTGGCTGAGGAGTCAGCAGAGTTCCACACACACACAGACCAGGTCAGATACACTGCTCAGCTCTGCTCACACTCTCTTACGTGGTTGGGGTCAAATATAATTGTAGTCGCATAATTTATAATTAATAAGTTATAATTAATTACAATTATGACATAATTATAATTGTAAATGGGAAAAATCAGTTGTTGTTGTAATCATAATTGAATTGTAATGGGGTTCAGATAATTGACTTTGTAATTGTGATTGGCATTACATTTTATAAAAACTGTTACAATTTGATTAAAAGCAAACCTGGGGAACCAAGTTCGAGTTCAATGGCTTACACATACGTAGTTAATTATTATAATGTGTTTCAGATCAACTTTTCCCACTACCCGTCAGAATCATTTTACCTTTTGTTTAATAAACATTTTTATCTAGATATACTGAGAGAAAAAGGCTCAGACGACCACACCAAAAATATTACTACCAATATTTTTATTGATTTAGAACCTAACAAAGTACCCAAGAGATGAGGAACAAATTAAATGGGGGTGTCAAACTTATTTTAGTTCAGGGGCCAAATATGCACCAGTCTGACCTCAAGTGAGCTGTAGATTTTAGGTGGAGAAAAAAAGAACAACTTTAACATTATTGAGCCCTAGTTTTCAATATCAGTTCAATTCAATTTAATACATTCTTGAGTTTGTCACCGATTTTTGTCATTTAGAGGAATTTTGTGGAATTGTTTGTGAGAGAAAAAAAATTGAGTTCTTTCCACAGTTTTGCAATTAAAAATGACTGCATTCATTTGATATAAACAAACGGAAAATGCAAACCCCTAAAAATATTGTGGAGTTGCTGAATTTGTGATATTTACAACTGGATTGTTTGGTAATTTACTCAATAATTCACGTTTTCTGTCATTTTTACTTTCTCCTGCGGGCCGAATTGGATGCTCTAAAGGGCCGGATTTGGCCCCTGGGCCTTGAGTTTGACACGTGAATTAGAGCAGTGATTCTCAACTGGTGGGTCGGGACCCAAAAGTGGGTCGCGGACCAGTACTGTGTGGGTCGCGGACAGCTGGTCAAAAATAAATGAATCCTTAACTTCTCTCATGTTCGACTTGTCTTTTATTTTGAAATAAACTTTAATTTGACAGGCATGCTGTGAAATGCAGGTTGCACACAAAAATATATAGATTTATGTTTTAAAAAATATTATGTATGTGTGTTTTCAACAGCTGTTTTTAAAAAACTAAAACAAAACAAAAAAAAAAAAGAGTGGGTCGCGAATTAATGACCGTGGCAAAATGTGGGTCCCAGGGTGAAACCAGTTGAGAACCCTTGAATTAGATGATAATTCTTTTTTAGTGTATTTTACAGCTGATTTCAGACATGGGCCAAAACTGACCTATTGGGTTTATTATCCTCGACACAAATGTGGATGGAGAAAATAGGTTTGAGCTCTGTTCATCTGTCCTTCCGAGTTAAAGAAGACAGCTTTTCTCAGAAACTGTTTAAGATAGAATAACCAAATTTGGTGTGTAGCTTCAGGGTATCAATACCTTGATGGAGTAGGAAATTGAGAAACATGCAATTATTTTTTCTGGAGTTATTGCCCTTGTTCCTTTTTTTTTACTCTGTTCTAAGTATCTTCAAAGAAGACAGCTTTGATGTGTGGCTTCAGGTATCAATACCTTGATGAAGTTCGAAAATGAGAAGTGCGCAATTATTTCTTCCTGAGTTATTGCCCCTGTGCATTTTTTTTACTCTGTTTGAGGCATCCTCAAAGAGGACAGCTTTTCTTAGAATACGTTTAAGATAGTTAGTAATTTTATATTCTGATGTGATATTTTTTATGTTTACATCTATAAGTTCTTAGATTTAGGACGTTTAGGAAAAGGTTGTGAGTTATAATGACAACCAATCTGGCGGGGGTTGTTGATGACAGGCTCAGTAATTGTGAATAATTGTAATTAAACATTAGTAATTGAGAATTGTAAATGGAAAAAATGTTGATCACCGTAATGACGTATAGTTGTAATTAAACATGGATAATTAAAGATGTAATTTTAATTGAAAAATGTAATTGAGCCCAACCTTACTCTCTTAACACAAGTGGAACCAATTTGTGTCCTTCAGGTTCGTCCTAGTCCTGATGACATGGTGTGGTATGATGTCGGGGTGTTCAAATCTCTCTACTATGAGGTCAACTACTACTTCCTGCCTGCTGATGGTGACCAGGTGACATCAGCCGTCAGCAGTCGTGTCTCAAATACTAAAGAGGTAGAATGGCTATTAAGACGGTAATCCATAGCCGCCGTTACTCTAACACAGTCTGTTAATCATTTGGTCTCCTGTCAGAAGAAGCTTCCTGGACCACAGGACTACCTGAACAGAGACAAGCAGGAGCTGGTTCCAGGTCAGACCTACAGATTCAGAGTTGCAGGGATCAACTGTTTTGGGCAGGGCGAGTTCAGCCCAGTCAGCGAGTTCAAGACCTGCCTGCCTGGCTTCCCTGGAGCACCGTCTGCCGTCAAAATAGCCAAGGTAACCATAGCAACAGGACTCATAGTATATCAATAAATTTTAATTTATATAGTGCGAATTACATCAAAGGTCATCTCATAGCGCTATCAAAATATAAAATTCATAATAATTAGGAAAAAACCCAACAAAATCCACATGAACAAGCTTTTGGCAACAGTGGGTAGAAAAAAATTCCCTTTTAACAGGCAGAAATCTCTAGCAGAATCATATTCAGAGGTGGCAGCCATCTGCTAGTGGACAGTGGGATATAAACAAGATGGAGAGATAGAAAGATCAGAGTGTCCCAGACTAGTTGAGTCGTGAACCACAGGTCAGGAACGGCCATCATCAGCTTCACGACACCTGAAACAGAGCAGAGAGAGAAGGGCGAGGAGAAGGCACTGACTGCAGAAAAATATGATACAGTATAATCAAGTCAGCCTTCCTTGGTCTTGAGCCTCACTCCCAGTGGTCTAGTCAATACTTATTATAAGGGTGACGAATGTATTCCCGTTTATTGAACCAGTAAATGCGAGCGTTTACAGACGAACACATGTCCGCTGTAGCGATTGGATTGTTATGATTCAGTCCTGTTTATGCAGACTTTAAATCATAACCAGTTACTTCAGAATCTGAATCTCTTCCTATTTATTGGTATGCTAACAGTGACTTCAAGGTAATATGTAGTAAATGCGACCGTTTGCAGATGAGCTCATGTCCGCTCTAGCGGTTAGGTTAACGCTACACGGTACACGCTTCATGAAATAAGTAGGTTTTGAGTTTAGCCTTAAAGGTGAAGAGGGTAGCAGCCTCCCGTGCTAAGACTGGGAGCTGGTTCCAAAGGCGAGGGGCCTGGTAGCAAAACGCTCAGCCTCCTGTTGTACTTCTGGACATTTTAGAAACTTCCAGAAGACCAGCAGACTGTGAGCGGAGTGTTCTGCCCAAACGATAAGACACTAACAGATCTTTAAGATGAGCTTGATCATGCAGAGCTTTGTATGCTAACATGAGGATTTTAAACTCTATTCTAGATTTTACAGGAAGCCAATGAAGGGAAGCCAATACTGGAGAAATATGTTCTCTCCTGTTAGTACCAGTTAGTATTTTAGCTGCAGCATTCTGAATTAACTGGAGACTTTTTAGTGAGTTATTGGGACATCCTGAAAGTAGTGAGTTACAATAATCTAATCTAGATGTAACAAATGTATGGATTTGTTTTTCAGCATCACTCTGGGCCAAGATATTCCTGATTTTAGAGATATTATGGAGGTGGAAGAAGGCTGTCCTTGAGTTGCTTGATATGAAAGTTAAAAGATATGTCAGTATTAAAGATAATGCCTAAGTTTTTTACTGTGGTGCTAGGTGACAAAGTAATGCCATCCAGATACACTATTTGCTCTGATAATTTCTCTCTGAGGTGTTTTGGACCAAATAAAATCACTTTGGTTAAGAAGGAGAAAGTTACGGCTCATCCAGGGTGTGACGTCTTTAAGACAAGCCTGAGGTTTTATTAACTGATGAGTTTCATCTTATTTAATTGACAGATAAACCTGTGTAACATCTGCATAGCAATGGAACATTATATCATGTTCTCTGATAATGTTACCTAGTGGAAGCATATATATTCAGTATACAGTATATACGCTTGTTTGGAGTTGCAAAAGTTGGTCTAATATTATAAGTATTTTGAGGCTTTTTCATCAAACTCTTTAACCTTTATACATACGTTAACCTGAATTTCAGAAACACCAACAGCAAATTATTGAGAATTTGGTATGTGTACATGTAATGATGTATCTTTAACCCTAGAACACCATCGCTAAAATAATTAACACCATCAATATTGCCGGGTGATTTTTATCTGATATGTTATACCCAATAAAAAGGATTTAGAATAAAAATATATCAAAATATGACAATACATGACAAACTAGAGTTGTTATTTTATTTTCAATGATGCCATGCCTAACGAAATGAAAAAAATACCATGGGTGGACTTTAAAAATATTAACCAAAATTATTGAAAAATTAGGAATGTAAGAACAAAAAACTCTCAGACAAATAATAATGAAACTGTAAACTTGGCTTTTGGTCTACTCATTTCTGGGGCATTTGAGGCTTCACACACAAACAGCTGCAGGAGAGAGAAACAACAAATGGCATTTTTCGATGAGGTAAAAATTATCACCTGACTAACATATTTTTATCACCACTTTGAGATATTTATTTACAACTACTGGAATAAATACAGATAGCATGGACAGTTCTATTTACTTAATGTGTTAGATGCTGTCAGTACATACAGTGTAGTAAATTAATAAATGGGACACTGTCACTATTGACATGTGAAAAATCACCCAAACGTGTGCCTCTAGGAAAAAGTGGGCTCTGGAGTAGGGGAACATCCACACCTTCTAAAACATCAGAGAAGATGCTGAAGCTACCTCAGAACCCACGACACTGACAAACACAACTTCATGAAAATAATGGAAATACGTTAGCTTGGGTGAAAATCACCCGCCGATAGTGTTGTAGGGTTAAAGCTGCTAGGGGTGATCATTTTTTATCAGATAAAGTCATAGTATAGGCCTCATAGATCAATAAGTAATTTACCTGAAATAAGGTGTAAAAGGTAGACATTTCTGCTCGAAAGATTGTTTTCATCTCATCATAAACACTCGCTTACTGACATTGTCGGAAAGTTTTGCGCATTGCATTGTGGGATGTGGAGTCCCGTACTTCATCATTAGTGATTTCTTGTTTCTTCAGCAGACAAAGAGGACAGTGATTGGCTTAATAGGTTGTTCTAGTTTGTTCCTGGTATTCCCCGTGATATCGCCTCACTTTGTGAGACAATAATTTCGGCCAGATTCTGATCTTTTGTCTATTATTTATTATCTAAGTGGAAGGGGGATATACTGTACAGTAAGTTTGAGCTCTGTGCATCCGTAAAGAGGACAGCTTTTCTCAGAAACCGTTTAAGATAGGATAACCTAATTTGGTGTGTGGCTTCAGGGTATCAATATCTGGATGAAGTTCGAAAATGAGAAGTGTGCAATTATTTTTTCCGGAGTTATTGTCCTTGTTCCGTTTTTTTACTTTGTTCGAGGAATCTTCAAAGGGAACAGCTTTTCTTAGAAAACATTTAAAATAGTAATTTTATATTTTGATGTGATAATATATAAGTTAGATTTAGGACATTTAGGAAAAGGTTGTGAGTAATAATGAGAACCAATCTGGTGGGGGGGATGGTGATGACTGTCTTCTTGTTTATTTATTATTTTATTTAGGCGGGACAGAACAGAGATCATTGTTACATTTAAAATAGCAACCAATGCCATGTCCATGGGCCATCTAGCCAAAAGCTAATTTGCAGACCTGGTCCCCAACATAAAACAGACAAAAACAAACAGTGATACATAGTTATACATACAACTTGCTAAAATGTAAATAATTTACAAATGTTTTAAATGCATTTGGTGTTTGCAGGCTCGTTTTAACTTACTAATTGAAAGAGAGGAAATAGTGATTGTCTAGTTCTTTTAGGTTTAAGACAGCAAACTGAATGGGGTGCTGATCAGGGCACAGGAATGAAGAGATGAGACGTCCTTTCTCTTTATCTGGGATGTGTTCCAGCTGTATTTTATTCCCATTAACAGCAGATTAAATGCTAGTTGTTGGAGTAGTTCTAATATTGTATAGTCTGTAACAAACATGAGAAAATAAACAATTATATGTAAAGCAAATACAAAGCTGTGAACAGCTGATATAAGTAACATTCTGTTACATCAACATCAAATAAGGCTCAATTACTCCAAATTATCTCTAATTTATAAACAAAGGGGAAAAAAGTGACCCACATTCACTCTTCTGTATAAATGAGGCTCCACATTTAAACTGAATCAATGTGCAAGGTAATAGCACCCTCTCCTGGCCAAAAATATAATTGAACAGATTTCCCCCAGCAGTTATAACAGCAATGTGAACTCCGACACGGTAAACGGTGTTACATAAGTGGGTTAGCATGACATCATCATAGCTGTTAGCCTAAACACTTATTAACATAGCATGACCTTAAAACATAAATGGTGACTTACTTTCTGCTCATGGACTATAGACAAACTGGAGCACACAGGAACAGGAGTAAGAACTGCACACAACTCGGAAGAACGTTTTAAAGGACAGGAACTAGTTAAACATCCGAATCAGGCTCGTACTTGGACGACTGCCCAAACTAAACTACTGGTCACGTGCACACTGCTCACTGAAACCGAGTGCCTCTTAAAGAGGCAGGCACTTAAATCAGAGCCTTTTAAAAAGCCGCCCCCAAAAGTGCATTGAACTTTTGTTTGAAAGAAAGGCTATTCAACTAACGATAGAGGAGAAGGACTGAGAGGGATCTTCCTCGCTTGATGGAAGAGCTGGTAACACCACCAACCGAGCCACCGGCCGGGTGTAGACGTGTCCTTTAACATCCACTGATGAACCTGAACTGGATCCTTTGATGAGCGAGTTGATCCTGCAGGGTTTGTGCCATGCTTTCAAAGGCTTCTCTGAGCTCCCGTTCACCTCCCCTAAAGTTCGTTCCATTGTCCGACCATATTTCTGCAGGGGTTCCTCTTCTAGCAATAAAGCGCCTCAGAGCCATCAGGTAGGCGTCTGCATCCATCGTCTTGAGTAGATCCAAATGTACGGCCCTGGTGGTTAAACACTTGAATATAATTCCCCAGCGCTTTTCCTGGCGTCTGCCTACTTTCACCATCATAGGCCCGAAGCAATCCACACCAGTGGAGTAGAAGGCTGGTTTGTGTAATTGGGGACGAGCAGTGGGTAAGTCAGCCATTCTGGGGATTGAGGACCTAGCTCTCCAGCGCTGACACTCAGGACATGCATGTTGGTATCTTCTGATTGCCTCCCGCCCTCGAAGTACCCAGAATTTCCTACGCAGCTCTGCAAAGACCCGCTCTGGACCAGGGTGATGGAGATCTGCATCATACTTCTGAATGAGCAAGCCTGTAACTCGATGTGAAGGATCGAGGACAACCGGGTGCAGGGTTAAGTCGACTTGACCTTCCAATCGTCGGAGTCTGCCACCCACTCTTATCAGATTGGTGGACTCGTCCCAGTTGGGCGCTAGGGTGAGCAAACGACTTCCTGATGAGACAGGTTTCCCAGCTGCTAGGTGCTTATATTCATCCGGAAAGGATTGTCGTTGGGCTTGTTGGAGAGTGTGTATCTCCGCTTGACGATACTCCTCAGCACTTGGTGACGAAATTGAGGTGGAAGACCCCTGAAGGTTTTGAGCTGTAACATCCAGGAGTTCCTGCCAGGTGTTGCACATTTCTTCAGCCATGAGCGAAGTAGTAGGTGAGGTGGTCGTTAGGCCACAGAAAGCAGCCTTCCGGAACTCAGTCTCATCCTTCAGTGGTTCTGTGCAGGGCTTCTCCGGCCAGGTATCGGGGCTCTGAAGGAGAAACGGAGGTCCTTGTGACCATCGGTTTGGTGCTAGGAGGGCCTTTAGGGTCTTCCCTCGAGTCACGTCATCGGCAGGATTGTTTAAAGAGTCTACATAGCACCATGTGCAGTTCTCAGTCAACTCCTGTATCTCGGCTACTCTGGCCCCAACGAACACCTTAAATTTGCAGGACTGGGAATGTAGCCAGGTTAGCACAGTAGTGGAGTCTGATCACAACACGATGCGCTCAACCTTCAGGGTTAGTTCCTTCTTAAGGACTTGTGCCATCTGTGATGCTGCAAGTGCTGCACAGAGCTCCAAGCGAGGGATAGAATGCAGACGTTTTGGAGCCACTCTGGAACGAGCAAGAATGAAGGAGAGGTGAATGCGGCCTTTGGCGTCCTCTGTTCTCAAGTAGGCTACGGCCCCGTAGGCTTTCTCAGAAGCATCTGCAAAAATGTGCACCTCGCGGACAGCGTTCTTTAGGTTGGTGTCTGTAGGCACATATGCACGTGGAAAGGTGAGGAGAGGGAGGGACTCAAGCTCTTCCTCCCATTCAGACCAGGCCTGCAGGAGTTCTGATGGCAAGTTGCAGTCATCCCAACCACGCTGTTTGTCCCAAAGCTGTCGGACAATAAGCTTTGCTCGGGTGGTGAAGGGTAACAGGTAGCCCAATGGATCATATTGGGATGCTAGCACTCGATAAATGTTTCTCAGGGTGGGTGCCTCATAGGTTATCGGCCGGTGTTTGTAGCCTAAGAAGTCTAGTTCCCAGTTCCAGCTGAGGCCCAATGTTGACTCCAGAGGGTTGGACTTATCTTGTGCTAGCCAGAGGTCAAGGCTTTCTGATCTGGACTCTTGAGGCAGGTGGCTCAGGGCAGTGGTTTCGTTGCAGGCCCACTGACGTAACTCAAAGCCTGCAGAGGCCAGAAGCTCTCTGAGCCGGTCAACAAGTATCTTGGCTTCCCTTGGTGTAGGCACACTCACGTAGAAGCACTTCTCAACCGAAAATCTCAGGTCGTCGAGAGGTTGGGTGTGGTCGAGAACATGGAGCTGTAGGGCATAAGATGCACAGCAGGGGCTGCACGTGGTGCCAAAAGGTAAGACCTGCCACTCAAATATTTTATGAGGCTCATTCATTTTCAAGTCACGCCACAGGAACCTTAGCAGGGGAGATCTTCAGCTAAGAGGCGTACTTGGTGAAACATTCCCTTGATGTCTCCACTGACTGCTATCGGATGTTCACGAAACCTCAACAGGACTCCAAGTAGGGAGGCGCCAAGGGTAGGGCCAGGAAGTAGGTACTGGTTCAGGCTCTGTCCAAGGTAGGTGTGAGAACAGTTGAAAACAAGGCGATTCTTTCCATTATGACTGACAAGGTGATGGGGATGTACCAGACCTCTTTGGGTGGGGAGTCCTCACTGACTTCACGCACCACTCCTGCAGTAATAAGCTTTTGCATTTCCTTCTTATAGGCTTCTGCTTGTTCGGGGCGCTTCTGGAGTCGCCTTTCGGTACTACGCAGCTGTGGCATGACTGACTCTTTTGGTGCGTTAAGCAGGGGCATGTCTGCGTGACGAACTAGTGGTGTAGCATACCTGAGGACACCATCAATCTCCACCCGAACAGTATTGGCTTTAAGATGTGCGACAGCCTGCTGATCCTGCTTAGACCGCGTAACCTCTTTCTCTGGTCTGTAAGTTACTGTATCTACTTGCCATAGCCTTTCGACGTGCTTGTACAGTTCATCGTCGAGGATCGCGAAGGTGTCTAACGTCTGCTCTCCATAATGCACAAGCACCGGAACAATCTTTAACAAGACCCGATTCTCTGCTCCAGGTCGGTCGAGGTAGAGCGAGTCGGAGGCTGAGCTGGTTAAGCAGTTCTCTTCCTTAGCTGGTGCGTTACTTTTCTCTGGTCTCAAGTTTATCTCGTGGAGGGCCAGGAGGTGTTTTCCCTGACAGATGTTGCAGGGTTTCTTCAATGTGCACTGGGCTGCCTGATGGGTTCGTGCACAGCGCCAGCACCGTCTGTTAACCTGGATCCACTCTCTGAGCTGGTCTTTGGACAATTTAGCAACATTGCTACACTGACTCAGGTAGTGTTCATTACTATCACAGTAGGCACAGTAGACTTTACTCTTGGCTTTATTATTAGCTGAACTCTCTCTTTGATACAGGGGGGTAGTCTTTGAGGCTTCTCCAGCACCATGAAGGACTGTCACTGTTTGTCGTGGAGGGCGTGAATCCATTCGCACGTTCTGCCTTTGTTTGGCACCATGACTCATAGCGGAGCCATTCTGATAAATCGATTAAGGAGTGGGTAGCCCCAGGCTGCTTGAATTGGTAATGACGGAAGTCAGCACGTTGTTCGGCAGGTAGTTTGCTCAAAAGTCGAGCTACATGTGAACCACACTTCAGTTCAACATTCCCTTCTGGACCTAAGGTTTGCAGCAGTCCCACTAGTGATTGTACTTGGAGAGAGAACATTTGGAATGCTGTGATGTCACCACGCTTGACCTCGGGGGCTTCAAGGACGTTGGCTATCTTTCTTAAGGCAAGCTGATGTGGTTGGCCGTATTTATCATGGAGAGCTGTCATAGTGTCAGTATAAGGGTTTGGCGAGTTCAGATAAGCATCAGCTATGAGCTTAGCCTCTTCTAATCTCAGGTGGTCCACTAGTACTTGGTACTTAAAAAGCTCTGTAGAGTTATGTGGGAGAAGGTTCTCTAGTGCGATCCGGAGCCTCGTAAATTCACTGGGATCAGGATTAATGAATTTAGGAATGGTGGGTTTTGGGCCTCTATACACTATTTCAGATATCAAAGGCTGCTGGTAGGTTTGCGTAGGGTAGGGGCGCTGAACCGAAGGGTGTGCAGGTGAGTAGGTCGGTAACTCTGGGTCAGAAGTAGAGGCCATGAACTGGGGATATGGCTGTAGCAATGGTTGAGGCTTCCTTGCCAGAGGAGGAGGGGGTTGAAGGGTGTAATAGGTTTGGCTTCTATCGGGCTGTTGCTGCTCCACTTTCAGGTTGTGCATGTTTCTATGCAAGTCTTCATAAGGCTCAGGCCACGGTGGAGGTTCAGGCCAGTCCTCCTCCTCCTCCACTGCAGCTTGAACAGGTTGACTTTTATGGGGTGCAGCGCTGGTTAGTGGAGACTGGTGGGTGCAGTATCCTGAGGCTGGGCTATGAGCTCCACCTATCTCTGTTCTCAAAGAGCGAGCGGTCTCGAGTAACTCTTTAATCTCGTTTCTGGCTTCCTGAAGTTCCTTTAAACCTGACTGGAAAGCCTTTTGTGATTGGAGCAGTTTAGTGTTCTCTTCTTGGATAGCTCTAATCTCTGGGTAGCGTGAGTCCTCGTACCGGGTCCTTTGGTAGGAAGGTGAATATCCTTGTTGAGCTTCGATCTCAGAGTATTGTCTCCGGAAGTGGCTAGAGGCTAGCTGAGGAATCTCGTGTTGAGCAGCACCCTCATAACGGCTACCGGAGCGAGTCTGAGGTGGCTGGAGGGGGGTCATCTGGACCGGACCCTCCCATGCGAGGTGTACTCTTCTCTCAGGGCTAGGAGATGGTAAGTCCCACTGAAGCTGTTCTCTTGGATTATATCCTGCATAATCGACTTCAAAATCTTGTAATCTATCAGGTAGACGTGTTCGCCGCTTTGGTCTCACATCAGGGTCCATCTCTCCTTGGGGGTTCATCCTGGGTGCTGTCTATCCGGCTCGAAGGACCATTGAAAGAGAGGAAATAGTGATCATCTAGTTCTTTTAGGTTTAAGACAGCAAACTGAATGGGGTGCTGATCAGGGCACAGGAATGAAGAGATGAGACGTCCTTTCTCTTTATCTGGGATGTGTTCCAGCTGTATTTTATTCCCATTAACAGCAGATTAAATGCTAGTTGTTGGAGTAGTTCTAATATTGTATAGTCTGTAACAAACATGAGAAAATAAACAATTATATGTAAAGCAAATACAAAGCTGTGAACAGCTGATATAAGTAACATTCTGTTACATCAACATCAAAAAAGGCTCAATTACTCCAAATTATCTCTAATTTATAAACAAAGGGGAAAAAAGTGACCCACATTCACTCTTCTGTATAAATGAGGCTCCACATTTAAACTGAATCAATGTGCAAGGTAATAGCACCCTCTCCTGGCCAAAAATATAATTGAACAGATTTCCCCCCAGCAGTTACAACAGCAACGTGAACTCCGACACGGTAAACGGTGTTACATAAGTGGGTTAGCATGGCATCATCATAGCTGTTAGCCTATACACTTATTAACATAGCATGACCTTAAAACATAAATGGTGACTTACTTTCTGGTCATGGACTATAGACAAACTGGAGCACACAGGAACAGGAGTAAGAACTGCACACAACTCGGAAGAACGTTTTAAAGGACAGGAACTAGTTAAACATCCGAATCAGGCTCGTACTTGGACGACTGCCCAAACTAAACTACTGGTCACGTGCACACTGCTCACTGAAACCGAGTGCCTCTTAAAGAGGCAGGCACTTAAATCAGAGCCTTTTAAACACTAATTAGTTCAGATCTGTGAAGGTCTGACCCAAAAACAAACATTCACTAACATTCATTGCCACAACTTTCAGTCTGAAAACAATAGAAATGTGTTGACATTAGCAGAATTTTTGGGGGCAAACACAAGAAATCAAAGTAAAAATTAAGTAAAAACACTTTTTTTTTTCGGGTTGTGGCACCAAAAAACAAAAAAAAAAGTAAAAACACTTCTATGCATCCGTGTGCAGGACTCCACATCCCACAATGCAATGCGCAAAACTTTCCAACCTTTTACGACTTTTTTTCAGCAATTGATCTTCATATTATTGCTCTATAAGGCCGACATTTTGTCTTTATCTGATAAAAAAAAATATCTAGCAGCTTTTAAGCAATAAAGTGTGAAAGTGAGCGCAGTAGAAGTGTTGGATGGTCATTAAGCTGCACAGCACTCCTATTGGTCATTTGTTTTCCCGCAGGGCACCGACACGGTCTCCATCACATGGGAGGCCCCGTCGTTGCTCGCTGGTCGGATCATGGAGTATTCCATGTACATGGCAGTGAAGAAGAGCCGCTCCAGCAGCTCAGAGCGACCAGGTCAGATGGCCTTCGTGCGAATATACCGCGGAACCAAGATGTCCTGCACAGTAAGCTCCACCCAGCTGGAAAACGCACACATCGACAGATCCACTTTCAACCGGCCAGCCGTCGTCTTTCGCATCGCAGCAAAGAACGAGCAGGGCTACGGCCCAGCCACGCAGATCCGCTGGATTCAAGGTAGAAGCTTGTGTTTTTTTGGCTTCCTGCTCATGTTTCACTTTTATCTTGTGTTTTTGCTTCAGTAGATCCAATTAAACTTAAACCATCTGCAGCCAAAGCAGAGAGCAGTGCTGAAGCTGCCCAGGATGCTGCAGACAGGTGAGCACATGCAACCTGTTTACATATTTAACTCTAGATATTAACTGTAATTTTCTTTTTTTTTTCTTGCAGCTCAAGCTGATGAAGTCCAGTTTATAGTATACACTATGTGGGACCTGATCCTCAGGAAGATGTTTTGTTTGTCACTAATATGTTGCATTATTCCTAGCAAGCTTTGTTAATTTATTTTTATGAATAATAAATTATTTTTCTGTAAATAGGTAAACAATGTTACCAATATTTGTATTCACTTGTCTATTTTAGGTACTCAATTTATTTTAAAATGCTGTAAAATAAACTACAGTACATGTTACTGTTTGTGCCCCAACAATCACTTTATTACTAGTGATAAAAGACTGTACGGCTGGAGTAGATGAATGCATTTTAACACATCACAGTGACACTGCGATGATAGGAAATATTAAGCCATTCCTTCTGTTTATTCTGTTTTGAGATGCGACCTGGGTTTGTTTTAGGACCCTTGTTAATGCATTTGTCTCAAACATGAGGGTCTTCATCACAGTTCTGGACTGATAGTCTTGTTACCAGTGTCTTGTCTTTTCCCATACCTTTTTATTCACCTGATATAAAATAACATTTTTTTTTTCTTGTTTATTATATATTAAGGTATTGAGTCTTTATGTAGCAGTGTATAGTGAAGAATATGCCTTTAAGCAAAGAGGAACTCCGTCTCATGTACGTACTCACTGTATATACAGAGTGGTTGTTAGTGGGCATGAAGGAAATGTACAACAGAAAATACAAACCGTAAAGAACTAGAGCACTCGGAGAGCGCAGACCTCCTCCAAGTACTACACGAGTCCCGGGCGGGACATACACACAATGCACTTCCCTACCACTACTACATTACCCGTAAGCCACCACGCTTACAGGAGCCGACTCAGGCACGGATCCTATTTTTGGTAATTTGCCAGAATATCACCAAAATGTAATCACCTGTTCTCTGTCCCATTATCAACATTTCCTGAAAATTTCATCCAAATCTGTTCCTAACTTTTCAAGTTATCTTTCTACAGACAGATACACGCAAGGTAAAACATAACCTTCCACTCTGTGCCTTCTCCACACTTTCCTGGAACCAAAATATGGATAATGGACGATTTTTTAACCCTTCCTTTAGTAACTGGATTTTTTTTAAACACTAAAGACTTTCCTTTTGGGCACATGTTGGACTTTTATATTGTTTTCATTTTCTTTATAACTTTTTAATCACATGAATTTATGGGTCACTTTCTAGTTTTCTGGTACTTTGGTATTTTAATAAAATAATCCATTGTTTTACAAAAACCAAGTACAAACTATATTTACGCTCGTCACGTGTTTCATTTCCCATAACTCCCCCTTGTTTGTAGTTCACACATTAGCCACCTAGCTAAAGTGACAAACAAACTGGTTAAGGACGTAAATAAAAATGATTCTGTGACTTTTGACTCTGAATGGTAAAACAATAGCTTTGTGCACCCTAATGCCTCACGTCTGTATTTGGTTTTTGGCGTTTGATTGAGTTGATGTGTTAACATTAGCACTATTGACGGCTAACTTGTTCACATTGCACAGTTATAACATTTGTTACGGCTGAATTTACGGTTGACCTCATTTGGAGACATGATTCATTGCTCTGGTTGAATGATGGAGTCCAGGAGAAGCATTGATGATTTTATATAAAAAATAGTTTGTTCTAAACTAAGAAAAAAGGTACAAGATGGAAACAAAAATTGTGAACCCCTGGCCAGGCGATCCAAAGACAGAGTGACGAGACACAATATTAAAGCCACGTATATCTCCCCTTAGTTCCCCCCTCCCTCCTCCCCCCCCGAGAGATAGGGATAGAGACAGGGAGAAGGAGGGAGGGCAGGAGATGGAAAGAGAGACAGTTTTACTCCTCGAGTCAAAACAGTTCGCTCCCCGTTATCTGATTGCTATGGAAACGGAGGTGTGTGCGAACTATGTGTTTGTGTGAATGAATGAATGTGTATGGGGTGTGCTATGTGAGTGTGTGTGTCTGTCCTTGTGGTTGTTTTGGAACTTTGGACAGGCTGTTCTGACCCAGAGTGAAGACAAGTTAAAGTTGAAGACACAATGAAAAGTTACACCCCAAGGCTTAAGGATTAAAATATATAAGTAATTATATTATTAAGCATAACTAATTATTCTGCCCCAACAATCCACTCTTTTTGGACAAAGTCCAACACAAAAAAAGCGAAATTAATTAGTGAGTTGTTTATCTTTAGCAAAGCACAGCCCAAAACACATAAAACATTAATCAAAATTAGTGTAATTTTAGCAACCTCATGGTCCGTAGGACAAATGACATTGACACCGTTATAACACTATGGATATAAGCATTATTTTTTTTCAGGGGACACAGGCATCCCCAAAGTTGGAGCAAGAAAAAGGAGGAAAAGTCAAAGAACCCCATAAACACATAATGAACATTACGTGAGACGAGGCCATCACAATAAAATCAAATACCCTTAGCAACTAAAATCATTGGCGATCACGGCAATGAATATGGACTATATATATATATCACTAATAGCGAAAATACACATGGCAAAAACAATGTCAGTCAGCATAGCATAGCACAACAAATAAAACAACATGTGTAGGTGGCATCACTGAGCAGAGTCATCATCAGAATCAAAAACATGCATCATAAACACCTCAGGCTGGATCTCCATCTCTGGAACGGTTATGCGGACGTGCCGGCTTGGGAAAGCGCTCTGCACTAAACCCTCTACCATACGACGCAAGATCGGTATACCGCAACAGAGAAGAAGAAGGACTGACACCAGTGTAATAGCGATCTTAATCAAGAGAGGGCGCCAGCCTGCAAGTAGAGTGGAAAACCAATCTGGTCCGGCCAAGCTATCCTTATTCATGGCATCGCGTAGCCTGGAAATGTTTTTGACTGCCTCTGCTATGATCTGACCGTCTGCCGTGTTATCTGGGATAAAGCTGCAACAAGATGCACCTACCATTGCGCAAACGCCTCCTTTGGCCGCGGTCTGTAGGTCTAGAACCATTCTATTTTGCAGGACCATTAAACGTATATTCGTGACCTCCCCCGAGAGGCCAGTAAGGGCCAAAAATGATGCGTTAACGAAAGACTTAAACCTATAGTCTAAGGTTTCGACGCGCAGCAGTGTTTTGCCCACACCCGCCCAGGGGAACAGCGAAAGAGTAACCTTCTGGCCTGTCGTCCACAGTTTATGTTCGGGGGGAACGTCCGTGCCCCAGATTGCGTCGTGTGGATCAAAACCCAAAGGAGTGTGTGATTCGCGTTTACGTCGTGACGAAAGGGGAATAGTTGAGACTACGTATGTGTGATCAGTCACATGCACGGGTGCACACACCCCATCCCAGTTGGGGGAAAGGTGTGTATACAGTCTGTAACCGCATAGCCAAAACCCTTTTGCTAAATTGAACGTGCCATTAGTCCCGGGTGTATGAACGTGGGCACAGGTGTGCGAATTATGTGCGGTGTCGCATTCAGGACCCATAGTGTAATTGCAATTGTGACCGGGAATCTGGCCTAGTTTGCGAGTTCCGTTTCTGGCGAAACAGAAGGGAAAAAGTGTGGTTCGCGTGTAATCTACATACATAGCGGAAGATGTATCATCGCGCAGTATAGTCAGTTTTTTTACTGGCTGTTTAGAACAACGGTTGGGGTCCCCCATGCCGAAGTTAGAGTAAGACAAATAACAAAAGGAGTCGGAAGCATCCATTGGTATCGCGGTTAAGCGGGGATGTGTTGATGACACAGGCATGTAAGAACAAACATAACAGTTGGATAGGCCCCTACTTTTAGCTTGATAGTGCGCGTATCGGTACCAGGTGTTTGTGAAAAACGGATGAGTAACATTGGTCGCGGCTAAAGTGTCGTGCAGGACGATATCGTTTATCCAGCGTCTATTTCTGCTTGCATTAGTCACCCTGTAAAAAGAATCATTCACATTAGGAACAACACTTGCATTCATTGGTTCAAGTCCAGTGTCCTCGATTGTCCCCCTGGAGGCCAGGAGCCAGAGGAGTACTGGAACCGCGGACAGGACCATCGCGCCAATTGATGACCAGAACACGAGTGACATGAAACGACAGAATAGTGGCATAATTCCAGCCTGCTCCTGGGGCATAAACAGAGGGGCTCGTGACCTCTTCATCACAGCGGGAAAATGCTTGTGATCTCCCACGATGTCCTCAAGGTTGGATTTCAAAGGTTTCAACAGACCATATGCCCCGTTAGAAAGATTAGCTTGTAACCCCGGGGACTTTTCTTCTGCCCTTCGTTGCAACTTTCAGGGCAAACAAAGGCTCCTCAAAACACTGCTCCTAATCCAGAAAAGAGGAAACGCTCCTTACTGCGGTTCCACGATCAGTGGTGTTGTTGGCACCTTCCTGGAGTGTGATGCGTGAATCCACGTGGCTCGCTCCGCGACCTTCTGCCGTGTGGGTCGTAAGTTGAATTCGGAAAGTGTCGGTCCACCTTCGGTCGTTCATTTCTAGGTCGGCGTTGTAGATGAGGGGTGTTAGGGTTAGTTAACTAACTAAATGAATAGTTAGTATGGCCAGGAACGCAGAGACAGGTCAGAGGTCAGAATCTGAGAGCTTTTCAGATCCTGAAAGGTGCTGCTGCACAATCACACAATGGTTAGGTGTGGGTTAGTGAGCTTTTAGCCATGCTAGCTCAATGTTATCTGTAGCATTCGCACGCGAGTGGGAAATTATGAGGCTGAAAGAAAAGCAGGAAGTATTAATTCGATTTTCTTTTCCTGGAGTAAGAAGAAGCATAGCTGGAGTTGCAGTGATTATCTGTGGTACATCTACTTACCTGGTGAGAAGCAACAATTTGAGAACCACTGTTTACAAGGACATGCAAGTCGGACGGAGAAGGACATGCAAGTCGGACAAGTGTGGAGTGTGGTTACATGTCTTCTCAAGATGAATACATACAATTGGGAGACATGGAGATGTGAGAAAGCTAAATAAATTTAACCAAATAAATAAATGATGTTATTTATTTATTTAAATTGTTTGTTTCATTTTTCTTTGCTATCTCTTATTTGTGAAGGAGAAATCTTATTCTATCCTTTATTTATTCTGAATAATGTTAACACTCCACACCTATTTACATAGCCTAATTCTTTTATAGAGCTGAATTTGTCAGTTCATTTATTTCATTATTTTCCCTCATAATTATTATTTGAGATGTAATTTACTTAATTTTGAAGGTCAATTGGTGGCAAAAGTGTCTCCTATTCTGTGTCTGAACCAGAGTTTAGCAAGATTATTGGCCCTTTAAGGTTAGACAGAATTAAAGTTAAGTTGAGTCGAACAATCATATTGTCTTTTGCTCTCTGTATTTGTCCCATTCGTAGGGGTGACGAGCCCCAGCACGGTTTGGAGAGCTTCCTTAAATGCTTGAAAGTTACTTAACTTTAAACTATCTCTTATTTCAATCAATTATCAAGAATTTCAGGAGGACCCTTTTTAAATCTCAGACGACCCAGATTGGGCCACCAACCCAATGTTGAGAACACTTAATTTTTCCCTTAAACGTGTCTAAACCCAGTGAAGGTGTTTTATGGTCTTGCACGCTAAGTGCTGGTGGAACAAGAAGAAAATAGTTGGAGGGTTTGAGGTATATTTTCCTATGATAAAATATAAATCAAAAATCAGAGGGACGTTGGTCCCTCCCTTCCCTTTTTTTACATAAGAATACATTTGGATTCTTAAAACCATATGATAAATATCATTGGAAAATCACTTATCTGATCATTTTGGATGTGTCTCCGTTTTCCTCTCTCTTGTGTCTGCCTGCCTTTGTGCCCTCCAGCCTCCTCGACCTCCTCCTCCTCAGCCTTAAAAGGTCAAAGCCAGGGTCAACTGTACGCTCCCTTTGGAAATTTGAAGATCTGTCCCCACTTTTGCAGTTGGATTGGAAGTCTCTGTAGTCTCTGGAATAGATATTATGTTAGAACATCAAAATGTCATATTGTCACGTGTCTATTTCAATCTATTTCCCCTTTGCTTCCCAGTTACAGTTATGGACAATACTTCCCTTTAATTCTCATCCTTCATCATAAGAGCAGTGACCAGGCATGGCGGCTGGGGGAGGCAGGATCGGAGTCGAGAAGGCGGTGGCATTGTCTGTTAGGAAACACTCAGAAACAGAAAGAGAGGAAAACATTAAGACTTAACTGGATAATTTAAAATATCTCTTTTCTTTAGTTGGATCTGATTCGTCTCCTTTGAGTATACAGCCAGCGACCTGTATTTTGGAAAAAGCTACACAATTACAACAACTAAGACGAAGACATAGACAAGTGCACACCACAACGAGTATACACATATAACAACAAAAAAACATGGACACTGAACATGAACAGTAAGGTCAGTCAAGGTCAAAACCAGTCATTCCACTGAAAGTGGTATCATATATAAAAACGTCGTTTGGTGTTTTTAAACACCCAGAAAAAAACCTTTAAATCCTGGTAACTTTTTAGAAGGCCCAAGGCCTAAAACCATAATTTTTTAACAAGCAGCAGTGTTTTCTGAACACCCCACTACATAATTGGCAAAAACAGGGAGAAGATCTAGTGCATCAGAACCCAGGAGGAAAGGAAGGTGAAACAGAGGAACATGTGTAGTCAAACAGCCATTCATTGGTCAATCACTCAGTGACACGTCCACGGCACATTCGCACTCACAACACGGTTCTCTCTGGCATACGTAACGTGTCATCATTCAGTCATTCATACACCGCACACGTTCATGCCTCAATTTTCACGTCCATGCATTCACAAGGTTTTGCTGCATAGTGTCTAAGTGGAATATAGGTCTCATCTAACCCACCAGCGGCGATAGCCAGTCCACCTCCTCTCTCGGGGTCAATGAGCTCTTATTGCCCCCCCATGCTTGGCAACCTTTTAGTGTTAATTAACTGCTTTTTTACTGGTATCATCTGATTACTAAGAGGTACGCTCCTTTTTACTTCCGCCTTTGCGGAGTCTACACTTAGATTATTGCCCCTGGTAGTACTGACAGTCTGCTCATCTGCTGATCAGGCAGGAATTGCATGGCCATGCCTAACAACAAACTCAACCCCGGTACCGAACCTGGGGGAAACTCTCAACAGCTGCAAATTCCAGAAACTTAAAACAAATATCTGAATTAGCCGGAGACCCTCTCAACCTGGCCTTATGAAAATATAAAACTGGGAGAATTTCCAGGGGAACCTTCCAACTTCTGACTTTAAGAAAAATATAAAGCTGGAAGGAGTATGGGGGAAGGGTAACCTCTCAACCTGTGACTTTATTTAAAATATAAAGCTAGGGAGAATTTCAAACTCGACCACTCGTTACTCCGGAGATTAAAAAAAACCCTCCGAATTAGCAGGAGAATTATAAAAAACAACCAACGCAGACTGTCAGGACTTTTTTTGGGCACCTCTAAGATTGAACGGAGCACGCAACCTCTAATAACCCTTACTCTAAGGGAACGTAGAAATTTGTTCAGTACGGTCTTCGGTTACCAAGCATGTATCAAATCAGGTGGACCACTATCCCCCGAAGAGCGCTTTCCCTAGCAAGGTTTATCCTTTTTCTGCACATTAAACCAGGACTTCTTGTTTGACAAGTAATTGCCTATGTACTCATAGCAACTAATGGGACATTTTTTTCTCAGGAAAAATTTGGTACCCCCCCCATGCTGTCGAGTGGCTTTGGGCCGGCCAGACAGTCCGACGCGGTAAGGGGGAGGCGCGCAAAATGAAAACAATGAATGTTGAACTAGGCTGTCTGTCGCAAGCAGCTTCAAAAAGGGTAAGGTACAGATTGTTTACGAGGGTATCGGTCAAAAAATGTCAAAATGTAAACTTGGTTGAGGCTGCAGTCCTCAATCTCTGTCTCAATTTTCCTGAAATTGAGTAAAAACAAAAGAGAAAAAGAAGAATCGTTCAGAAATAACAAAGGAGAAAAACGTGTGAGCTCAAAAAAATCATGGCCAATAAAATAATAAAAAATTAAAACTTCAGCTCCAAAAGCTGAGGCAACAGAGGGCTCTTTCTTCAGCGGATGTAACCATATCTTGCATTGTGGGGGCCTCCCCTCAATCAAGAAAATAAATGAAAGAAAAGCATACAAATACAACCTAATCAGTAACACTATTTTCTTCCCCTTTGTTTGTTCTTTTCTCATAAAGGCAACAGCAGTGTAAATAAATGAGCAACATAATGAATAAAAGCAAAGATAAATGATGGGCACACTTGATCTCATGTGGCAAACATAAGGGTTCTGTGTGAAGTTCTGGTGGTCCTGTGTTTCTCATAGTTATGAATGTGGGTGTGTGACTGTATGTCTGGTCTGTCTGCGTGTGAGAGAATAAATGAAAACAAAATAATCTAGTGCACAGTCAGAAGATAGAGGGGTTAGTATTGTGCGAAGGAGAAGCTTGTTGGCTATTTGCTAGTTGTCCCCCTCCATGCCAAAGTTCAAGGCTAAAGTGATTTAGCACTACCACCAAAGGCTGTGGTGGACTTCTTGTGGCTTGGTATCCTTGTGGCTTTTGAAACAGTGTCTTTTTTGGTGAAGATATCCAGCAGACGTGTGACCAGTCTGCAGTTGCTGCCCATCATTCAGGCAGTAGTCGTGGCGTTTAACTCGCAACTCATTGGTGGGGGAGTGTCCACTCCGACGCCCACAGGTTCTCAGTCTTTGATGATGGGGCAGGATGTGTTAATCCCAGCGATGAAGAGTTGACTTGGGACTGAGCGAGTTATTTCAGCATTGCTTTGCTGAATGGGAGTTGAGTCCTTGAGTCCTGAAAGGTCACAGACCTTTGATTGTCCATTTCCTTCTGATGCTTGGTCCTTTGAATGATGTTGACATTTCATTAGCGTAAGAGTTGAAGGTGATTTCATTCTTTCATTGAAGATGTCATTTCTTCAGGGGGCAACCACAAAGCCAATAATAGAATAATAATAAAAAAATGATAATGATGATAACAGTAATATTAAAAAAAAATAAAATGAAATACTGTATTCATCTGTGTGTGTGTTTGAGTGTGTGTTGCTCATATTCATTTTAGAGTGAACCCATCAAACATGAAATCAAAATAAAATTTAAAATAAAAATAAAAATAGTGTCTGTGTGTAATGGCACTATTCTATAGGCAGGGGAGAAGTGAGAAATCACAATGTTGTGTCACAAGTGTGTAGTGCACTAAACTGGCCAGTGAGGGGCGCCACCTCTCTCTCTTGTGTGTGTGTCTGAGTGTGTGTGTGCGTGTTTGGCCTTCTCTCCCTTTCTCTCACTCTGTACGTGTGTGTGTGTGTGTGTGTGTGTGTGTGTGTGTGTGTGTGTGTGTGTGTGTGTGTGTGTGTGTGTTCACACGTCCAAAAAAAAGAAAAACACAGCAGCCCTGTGTGTGTGTTTGGCTTCCCTCTCTCTCTTGTGTGTTTGAGAGAGACTCTCTGCGAGAGAAAAAAAAACCAAAGTGCACAGAAGTCAAAAGCTGACACTCGTCCAAATGAAAGCATTAAAGCCAAGCCAAAGGGAGAAATCTGATTCCATGTTTAAACAAAATAAAAACAAAGATAAAAAAAGTAAAACTCGCCTGAAAGCATGATCTGAGTTCACATCATACCAAGATTGTATATGCGTGTGCATATATTATTTGTTTATTGGGTTGTTCATCTGTTTGATTCACAGAAACACAATTTAGGTTAGATTCGGGGTTTTAATCTTTCGGTACAGAGGTGAACTCAGATCATGGCACCGCTGGGATGTTTTGGAAACTTTGGTTGCCCGTCTATCTATGGTCAGGACCTCACAGGCTGTGGGTGTCCGAACAAAACCAAAGTAAATAATGACCAGCCGTATTTTATGCCTAAACAAAATATCCGAGCCCGAAGAAAACCAGAGGGAACCTACAGCATTAAAAAACAAAGAACCTCAACCATTTGAGCCTTTCTCATGGCACAGTTCACTGCATCAAAACACAGAACAGCTGAGGATCAAAATCAAAGCTCAAAGCTGAAAATCAATACAATGCTTGACTGGTTCCAAAAAAAAATCAACACAGAGCGAATATATATGTAAATGAAAATTTATATATATATGTTTATAAAGGCAGCTTTACCTTAGTCCGAATTGGTGTTTGAGGTTCAACCGATGGTTCGTGCTCCAGTCTCTGTCCGAGGGCGGACCACCGCGGGCCAGCCCCGGGGCTTCAAGTGTGTCGACCCAGTGCTGGTCCACGGTCGGCGCCCCACAGAGCAGAAGATGGATTCAGTTCGTCGACGCCAATTGTTACGGCTGAATTTACGGTTGACCTCATTTGGAGACATGATTCATTGCTCTGGTTGAATGATGGAGTCCAGGAGAAGCATTGATGATTTTATATAAAAAATAGTTTATTCTAAACTAAGAAAAAAGGTACAAGATGGAAACAAAAATGATGAACCCCTGGCCAGGCGATCCAAAGACAGAGTGACGAGACACAATATTAAAGCCACGTATATCTCCCCTTAGTTCCCCCCTCCCTCCTCCCCCCCCGAGAGATAGGGATAGAGACAGGGAGAAGGAGGGAGGGCAGGAGATGGAAAGAGAGACAGTTTTACTCCTCGAGTCAAAACAGTTCGCTCCCCGTTATCTGATTGCTATGGAAACGGAGGTGTGTGCGAACTATGTGTTTGTGTGAATGAATGAATGTGTATGGGGTGTGCTATGTGAGTGTGTGTGTCTGTCCTTGTGGTTGTTTTGGAACTTTGGACAGGCTGTTCTGACCCAGAGTGAAGACAAGTTAAAGTTGAAGACACAATGAAAAGTTACACCCCAAGGCTTAAGGATTAAAATATATAAGTAATTATATTATTAAGCATAACTAATTATTCTGCCCCAACACATTATTCACAGGTGGACATTTAGCTAGCGTCACAGAATGCATTTCAGTTGTGGTCTTTTACATCAACAAAACTACCTGTGAAATATTTATTTTCGCTCATAAAACATGTCTCTTCTGTCCGATATTGGGCACATAGCATAAGCTAAATTGCTATTTCTGCCCCCTTACGAGGCGCGGATTTTGAAACTTGAGCCGCCAGCCACAAAATAACATTAAATATAGAGCCATGCATGTATTAAAAGATGAAAGCGTCTATTTGTATGGTTGCCGTATGGGTACAAACAACCCCCGGTTAGTGGATGGTCCCCCACTAAACTAGTAAATTTGTATTTTTTTGTATTTTCATTTATGATTACTATTTTTTTTTATATTTATTTTTTCTCTCTGTGAGATACAGTACTGTTGTTTTCATGTTCAAAAAAAAAGAGAAAAAAAATTCTAAATTCTTCTTAAAAAAGGACCAGGATCAGTGATGCTAGGAACCCTATTGTAATCGTTCCTATTATTAGGGGGCCAAGCGCGCGGGGCCCGGGAACCGCGTACGTAAGCATACGCGGTTCCTAGGACCAGCGGTGCTAGGAACCCTATTGTAACCTTAAGGATTATTGTTACCTTTTATTTTTTCCCCGGGAAAAGTGGTGCTGCAGGCTAAACCGTGCAAGGTAGGGCGATGCCCCTTGGGGGTTGGGTCCAGACCACCCCGTGTACCTTGGACGCATAAATTCACACATGTTCGCCAGCAGGTGGTGCTATAACAAAGGTCAACGCGTTTTGACCAATATCTCCCACACCGTTTGTTGCAAATTTAGAACCTTCATATCCACAGATTTATTGAATAGCACTGAATCACCTGGGCTAGGCCACGCCCATTTCCACCTGAACTTTTCTCGGAGCAAAATCGCAAAAACTGGAAAACCTACTTTTTCAAACTCCTCCTTGGGGTTTTGTCCAATCAGCGTGAAACTTGGCACGTAGAGTCTTCAGTTGGACTTGATCTAAACTTGAGAAAATAATTCTGTTTCCGGCAAAATAAGTGCATATTATTAACGAGTAAAGTTTTCTATTAAAATGCGGGCTGGCGCATATCTCGGTCAAATTAAAAGCTAACACCACTGGGTGGCGCTATAATTGCAAAAACAATTTGGCCTTTAACTTTCACATTTTAATTCACATCTTCAAAAACTTCATATCCCATAGTTCCTTATATAGAGGCGCATCTTCTAACATAGGCCACGCCCACGCCCTTAGCATATTGCTTTTTGTAAGTCATTACATATCAAAAACCTACTTTTTCGAATTACTCCTTGGGGTTTTGTCTAATCGGCATAAAACTTTTCACGTAGAGTCTTCAGTTGGACCTGATCTAAAGTTGATCAAATAATTTTGTTGGCTCAAAATATGCGTGAATATTTACTGAGTAAATTTTTCTAGCTAGCTATAAAAATGCATAACTGTTGCATATCTCGGTCAAAATAAATGCTAACAACACCAAGTCTGAGATCCTTTGTTGGCATGTGACTGTAAGGGTATAAGCAAAATTTTAATAAATTACGCCACTAGAGGGCGCTGCAATAATGGAATATATGTATTTCTTAAATGGCAATACCAATTTTTACCAAATTTGGTGGGTATGATCTTGGGTGCCTCCTAAGGCCATATCTCAAATTTATTTGCGATTGGTCAAAGTGGGCATGGCTTATTACATCATAACATATAAACAAACAATCCCTTATTTCAGCTTAAGTATTATGTTGAGGGCTGTGAAATTTACAGGGTAACTATAGAAGAGCACACAGATCACCCATACCAAAAAGTGCACCACTAGGTGGCGCTAAAATGGGTGCAAACGCATTTTGCCTTGTCACTTTCACACTTTAAATCACATCTTCCAAAACTTCATATCCACCTGTTCACAGCAAATGTCACATTGGCTTGTGTCCTGCCGCTCGCCACGAGCCCGTCAACCTTTGTGACAAACTTCCACGGTATCCACGAAACCTGTGGGCTGAGTCGTGTGGGAAGGATTGACCCCCTTTCATAACTGCTTGCAGTTCTAGTTTTAATTGTAATTGGAAAAAATGCCCATCAACGTAATCATAATTGCGTTGTAATTGAACATGGATAATTGAATGCGTAATTGTAATTTTAAAATGTAATTGACTCCAACCCTGATTCAAGCTAAAGTTTACATGCACTAGATTTACAACCTTTTAAAATGATTGCAGTAACAAAGTGGTGAAGGGGTATAGAAGATTCATTGAAAAGATAAAACTAACCTGAAAAAAACCCCAGCAAGACATACTGTATTTATTACAAAATATTTATTAACAGCAATTCTAACTAGAAAATCAACTTTTTACACAAGAATGAGAATGAAGGAGATGCAAATAAAGTTTTCTCAGAGATTTCATCATCAGAGTCATCCCTCTGTTTAGTTCCCTCTGTGCAGATGTTGAGCAAAAGATGGAAAGGAGGTCTTGTATCTCGGGGATGAAAGCTATGTAGATTTGTATGGGGGTACCAAGTGTAAAAATGTAGTATAAAAGTTGTAGCTAACACATTTTCATTATTTATCTCAATTTTCTCATATTTAGCATGTTCCTACATTTAACAACATTTAACCACTTAAGAGGTAAAAAAAAGATAAATATTTAAATCTAAATGGTATATGTTATATCTAAATGTTAAATCTATATCTAAATTCAATTAAACTCAATTCAACTTTATTTATATAGCGCAAAATACTACAAAGTCATCTCAAAGCGCCGGAAAAAAAATAAAGTCCATAGTAAAAAAGAAGAAAGAACCCAACAAGATCCACATGAACAAGCATTTAGCGACAGTGGGAAGAAAAAACTCCCTTTTTTTATAGGAAGAAATCTCCAGCGGAACCAGGTTCAGAGGTGGCAGCCATCCGCTTCGACTGGTTGGGGTTAGTGAACAGAGGGACAAACAGAATAGGATAGAAGGATAGTCCATCCGAGTGTTCCAGACTAGTTGAGCCGCGAAATCTTATATCTAAATCCTAAATCTAAATCTTAAATCTAAATCTAAATCTTAAATCTAAATGTCTGAATCTAAATGTAAATAGTATATGTTAAATCTAACTAACTGGGCAGTAGTATTTTAACAGCCAATCTTCAGCACGCCGACCAGCATATCCCACGTGAATGACTATTTACAAAACACACACCGTCTCCTTCACCTTACTCTACTTTGCCCCACCAAAGCGCCTCCTCCTGCCACAGCTCTCCCTACAGGCTCCCCCCGTTACTACATTCCTCTGCTCACACCTTTCCCATTCAGTCCATAATCACAGCCAGGCCCCCTAAACCCTACAAAAAGGACACTAAACGCATAAAACGGCCCAATCCCATCCTCCGTCCACTCCCTCGTTCCTCACAGCCACCCTCAACGCTGAAAATACTGAAACTGGCTCTCCTTAACACTCGTTCACTGAACAATAAAGCACTCATCCTACATGAATTCATAACTGACAATAACCTGGACTTCCTCTGCATCACTGAAACCTGGCATAAACCTCTGGACTATTTCTCACTAAACCAAGCCACTCCCCCTGGTTACACTTACATTGAACAGCCCCGTCTCACTGGCCGGGGCGGTGGCGTAGCCTCAGTCCATAAAAAAGCCCTCAACATCAGCACCATATCCACAACATCCTTTCAGTCATTCTGAATCCCTTGCTCTACTGGACTGCCACAACTTCACTCAGCAAGTCAACTTCCCCTCACACACCCATGGCCACACCCCAGATTTAGTCTGCTCCACCGGTCTCACCATCCAGCAACTTTCCAGTACTGACCTCTGCATCTGATCATCTGGCTATCACCATGGACCTCCGCCTCCCCACCCTCCACCCCAACGACAAGAGAACCATTTGTTTTAGAAACCTGAAATCCATCTCTCCTCATGTATTTTACACTTCTCTTCTTAACCTTCTGTCTGCCTCCCCCCCCCCCCCCCCCCCCCTCCCCCGCCGCTCTCTGACGACCCCGCGGACCATTTTAATCATTACAATAATTGCCTCTCCTCCTGCCTCGACCAACTTGCCCCCTCCAAAACCAAATTAGTCTCATTTACACACACCGCACCCTGGTACACCACCAACCTCAAAAAACTAAAAACCCACAAACGCCAACTTGAACGTCTCCACAAAAAAAAGGTTTAACAGTCCATCTCCAAGCCTACTCCGATCACCTTCAACTATACAAAACTGCCCTGAACACCGCCCGCTCTAACAACTACTCTAACCTTAACCTAAATGTTTCACACATATGCTAATTGACCCCACCCCTTGGAACCTCGACCAATACACAAGCAGAGACACACACAGCCGCTCCCACCCACCTCTTCACCGATGCCTGCCTGGGTGATATGTATGGCTGGTTCTCTCCCGGCGGTGGAGATCGAGTGCATATCACCCAGGCAGGCGTTGGTGAAAGGGCGTGTGGGAGCGGCTGTGTGTCTCCCTGCTTGTGTAGTGGTTGAGGTTACAAGGGGCGGGGTCAATTAGCATATGTGCGAAATATTTAGGTTCAACATTTAGATTTAGATTTAATATTTAGATATAAGATTAAGCATTTAGATATGTAATATAACATTTAGATTTAGATTTAAACATTTAGATTTAACATAGGGGTGGGCGATATGGGAAAAATATCATATCACGATTTTTTCTTTGTGAAATCACAATCACGATTTTTTTCACTCAAATCATTTAGACTATTTTAAAGTTATTTTAATAAAACCTTCTTAAAATCATCGCCCTAAATGAAAAAAAGGAATAAACGATAATTTAGGACAAGGTAATTACAAGACAAGTTAATTTAGTCCCAGTCTTTTTACTTTGTTTAACTAAAGTGGTGTAGCATTAGCATTAGCAACACTTGCTACATAACAAGGCAGCATATCAGTCTAGTGATTTATATTTGTTATTGAGGAAACACAATCACATTAATAAAATCCTACTTTAAGCAGTGTTTGAACGCCTCATTTCACACAGTTTAGACAATCATATTCTTTACAAGATAAAATGTTACTGCTTTGGTTACATTAGGCCTGTGTGATATGGACCAATATTCATCTCTCTATTTTTTCCTCAATATGGCAATAGGTGATATAAATTCCATTATTATCATTTTTTTCAATAGTTTTACAAGAAAAACAATAATGGGTCATTTTTACACTTGGCACCTCATAGATTTGGGTGGGCAGTAGATAAGCAGTATTGTAGAAAAGGGGTGGGGGGTGCCACCAGGTGACCACAACCAGCCCCTCCTCCTCCTCCTCATGCTTAAGGCCAGCTGATTGGTGTAATGTTCCTTTTATGTCCAGAGACGGTTGCTGTACTGCTTTTTGTCACTGAGAATGTCCTTATTGGCATCGTTGCCCCAGAGATGGTCCTTGTTGGTATTTTTGACTCCTTTAGAAAGTTCTGGAGGGTGGAGCGGATGCTCGACAAGAATAATTGGTTTCCCTCATCAGAGAAATGAACTCCGTCTGAAATAAACAGTGATCGTTTGTAGAATCGCAGGAGAGGATGTTCAACAACATCTCCTTTGAAACAGACAGACGTCCTCTTGACAAAACGATTGATGGTTTTTCTGTCCCTGATGATCTGGGACAGCTTCCCGTACCTCCAGGATCTGCGTTCATTAATGGAGGAGAAGATGATCTTCATTGCAGGGAATTTAATGTACAATTTGGTCAAGTCCTCTTTAATAGTGTAGGCCAGACTATTTGCACTGTTTATGCCCAGGTTGTTTCCTCCGGCATGAACCAGGAGGATGTCAGGGGGTCCCTGGGTGGAAAGCTGACCATAAAAACAAGGCAGAACTCCTTCCCACCTCATCCCTCCTTTTCCAAACCAGTGCACGTTGGCATCCAGTCCCAAATTGTCTCCAAAAAACTTTAGTGCAGCCTCCTCGCCCCGCCGGATGTAACTGGAGCCGATTATCCACACTTCCTTGATGACTTTGTCCTTCCTCTGTGATCTGTAACATAGACATGGAATCAGGTTTAGATTCATGAAAATAAATACAAAAAAGTACTCATCATTGTCGTTTAGCCTGTCCATGTTTTATCATCATATTAGCTGGAAGTGTGTAGTTCCAGTTACAAGTTAAGCCTCACTTCAGATTGAAGATTCTAATTAAAAGTCATCTCTGAGATTCTTTTTCTCTCCAATGGCTACAGGTCATTACTTCCTACAGTATAAACCATTAGTACCCCTTTTCTCTTATTTCTGAATCCAAGTACTCACTTTTATCTGACTACAACATTTTATTCAGAAGTCTGTGAAAAAGCAACTATAAAGCACAATGATGGAAATAATGAGTGATAACACACATTTGAAAGAATCTCATTTTGTAAATAAATAGAATGAAACAGTATTTAGTGCCTCCTGAATAGATTGATTTCTATAGATTTTACCATTTACGATCATCTCCTTCATCACGTGGGACCAAGACTGACCCTTGTATTTTCAGTTCATGTTCTAATGATTAGAACATGAACTGAAAATATAATAATAATAATAATTAATATTAATAACAACTAATCAATATCATTTCTAACATCATTTTGTGTGATTTTAGTGTCATTTTGTTGTTGTTTGTCTTTTTTATTATTCACTATATTTTTCTCTTATTTTGTGTCTTTCAGTGTTGGTAACGTTACTTTAAAACAGTAATATTATATAGTAATTATAACTATTAATATTAGTTATAGTTACTCACTACTTGATCCAAAAAGTAACTGAGTTAGTAACTTAATTACTCTATAATAAAAGTAACTCATTAACAAGGAAAGTAACTATTTGCGATACTTTAAAAAAATAAAAATAAAAAAAATAAAATAAAATAAAGTGTTTCATTAAATTCTAGTTACTTACAACGGATGTGGACAAAGTCTTCACTCCTGGATATAATAAACACTCCACGTGCACGTTCTTGCCTTTGACCACAATTAAATTAAAGTAGTATTTGTATCGCCACCTTAAAAATAACAACTTTTAATCGGAATGCTCCACGATCGCCATCTCTGCTTCTTCATCAAATCTGTCGTGGTTGTGTGTGTGCTGCCACATGTGTAAAAACACTGTCTCTGATTGGCTGCCATGAAACATGACGCCGTCTTAGCCAATCATAATCGCTCACCTTGTTTTTGACCCGCCTCCTGACTATAGCTGCATATGAAGCCAGGGGATCTTTCTGATCACAGTTTATTCAATCAATACATGTAACTCACCGCATTTAATGTTCATTAACATTAACGGAGTTGTAATGGCGTAAAAAGGTTATTAGTTAGATTACCCTGTAACTGAAAAACAAACGCCGTTATTTCAAACACTGGTGTATTTGTTGTTGTTTTGTGTGTTAGCTGGTAATAAAGTCATTTTCTCTCTTAGTGTGTGTGTGTGTGTGTGTGTGTGTTTGTCCTTTTGTATATCTTTCTCATATTTTGTGTGTTTTTAATGTCGTTTTGTGAGTTTCCGGTAAAATTTAGTATGATCATTTTTAACTAGAAATAAACCTCATAAAACCCCATTTTTCAATGCTTTCTATTGTTAATTTTACTCTATCTCTCTCAAGTACTCCCTGTAGTGCCATTGCCGACCCCCTAGGGGTACACGTACCCCCTATTTGAGAAACACTGGTATAAACCATAGGTTTTCATTATTTCTCCAACATGTGGAGTCTTTCTGATTGACATAAAACTACTACAAAACATTTGGAAGTGAGGCAGGACCATTTTCTAAATAAATATTTACAAAATTAATGAAGGAAATAGCTATAAATATTTGATTTTAGCCCCTCCCAAAAAATAAATATAAATAAAAAAAACCAATTCATAAAACAATGTCTTACCTTTCAAGCTGATGCTGCTGGGCCGTCATTTTTTCATCCAGTTCGTCCAGTTTCCTGTTTCCACTGGTAGAAATGTGGTTTCACCACAAGATGTCGTCTGATCAACACAGTTGTAGAAAGTTTGTCTGAAGAGCTCCACAAAAATGGTGCTGTTACTCACAGAGATGATGAGCAACTGAATATAAAAGTGGACCGTTAGTAATGGACAGTTAGGCTTGTTCCCCAGGCAACCCAACCTCTCATCTGATTGGTCAACACAGTTTTTTCAGCTCAACAATTGCGTTTAAAGCAAAACAGAACATTTCAGAAAACAAAATGACAAATAATTCATTTTACACAAACAAAGAAACAAACAACAACAACAACAACAACAACAACAACAACAACAACAACAAAAAACACAGCTATTGCGATTTTACAAAGAAACATTTTTTTGGAGGGTGAACAATAAGGGAAAAAAAAAAAAAAAAATCACAATTTTTTCTTTGTAAAATCGCAATCACTGTTTTTTTTTTTTTTTTTTTCCTCCATTCAGATCATTTAGATTATTTTAAAGTTATTTATCAATAAAACAAACCATTTCACCAACTTCAAATATTGCCCTAAATGGAAAAATTGGATACAAGATAATAAAAAATGATGTAACTAATTTATTAAACTGGTTCTATGTACAATTTACATCAAACAAAAATGTCGACAAGTTATTTTTAGTGACACAGCCTTTTTACTTAGTTTAACTAAAGAAGTGTAGCATTAGCAACACTTGCTACATAACAAGGTAGCATATCAGTCTAGTGATTTTTTTATTTTTTTATTTTTTTTTGAGGTAACACTCATGTTAATAAAATCCTACTTTAAGCCGTATTTCGGACCCCTCATTTCCCACAGTTTGGACAATTACATGCTTTACAATAAAACATTACTGCTTTGTTTACATTAGGTCTGGGTGACATCGACCAATATTCATGTCTCTATATTTTTCCTCAAAATGGTGATAGGCGATATAAACTTTTTTTTTAATTTTATTTTTTACAAGAGAGACAATAATGGGTGAAAGTCAGTGGATAAAAATGTCAAAACGAGTCTTTTATTAATCACTAGCAGCACAATATCAACATTTTGTGTCACTTTTTATTTTTTCCTTCATTAAGGCTGAAATGTGTGATTTAATACTGTCGTGTTGCTAAACCACATTCAGAACGTTGTCTCTTTAAGAAGTGTGTAAACAGTCCCAGAACCCATAAACAAGCCAGAACAAATGTAGTATATACAATGTAGTGAATGAGTGTGTGTCAGGGTCATTATACTTTTTGAAATGTAATTTGTTTTTATTTGATTTGAGTTTTTCAGATTTTTTATTTTTTTAAGTTAGTTTGTTTAACTAACTAATTAAATAAAAAGGGAGTGACAAAGGAAGCGGAAAATGAACATATATCATTTAAGACCTCGTTTACAAAATATGGACTTTTTCAAGATTTGGAAATGATCAAATTTAGTTTGTTCTGAGCTCCTGGTGTTGGACCCCCTCCTTAAGGGGGGATTTGTGTCAGGTTCTGTTTGGTTTTAGTTGTTTTCAGCTCTTGTGGTCCTCTTAGTTTTTCTGTGAGTCTTTGTTTATTCTGTTTAGTTTCAAATCTTGTTCTTGTTAAATGTTTTGTTCACATTTGGTAACATTCGTCTTTGTGTTAACAGGTATTCCTGCTCGGGTCTCCACCTCCCAGTGATGCCAGTGTGTTTGGGTTTTGAGTCATTAGCTTCCTCATGTTTTGCACTCAGGTGTGGTCCGTTCCCAGTCAAGCCTTCCCCACTTTCTGACTGCTTGTACACAGAATGATTGTTGGTTTATTGTCAAGAGAATCAGTGAACATAAAAGCTCCATCACATGTTCCAATCCTAACTACTTGTATCCAGTGGCCAGTAATTTAACCCTATCTCTTCTGTCATTTCCAGGGAATTCAGCATGTACAGTTGTCAAGAGGATGAGACACTGACAAAAATAACTATTTTGGATTCACACACTAGACTCTCAACACCCAAAGAGCTTAAATATAGATTTTGATATGATTTAATATAATATGGATTCTTGTAGATTAGCCATGGTTTTAGACACTGCATATTGACCGTCTGCCTGATGTGTATGCAGTGTCCTCATCCTTTCATGCCAAGTATTTGTTCTCACACTGTTTATATATTTGTGTATATAATTAGTTTTCTCACTACAAACTCCTCATTCTACTTCTGAACTACATCTCCTACATGATCAATAGTGGTGTAGCAAACATGTGACTGATTGCCTTTATTAGATAAGCCTGTTCATTGCACCCATGCTTTTTGTTACCCAGATGAAGATCCTCTGACCGAAAGCTTGGCTATTACATTTTTACATGTATATTAAAAACACATTTTGGCAAATACAACCAAAGGAGAAAAAAGAACAAATATTGTCAGTAAGGAATAATGACACACAGCAGCTTAAGGACACAGCAGGTTATTTTTTTTAATTAACTTTACTTTGCAACATTCAAGACAAATGACAGAAATGGTGCGATACACCCGAAGCGTCATTTACAAATCTTTCATATTACAATAAACTGGAGAAATAAATTGAATAAATTGGAGAATTCTTCAATCGAACTAGAGAACAACTAAACTCTTTTAACTTGATTAAAACATGTTCAAAGTACCTACCTAGATGATCAGTGCTATTTCTTTCAAATAACAGTACTTCTACTTGAGTAGGATATATCAGTACTCTTTATACCTCTGGTGGCTACATAAGATAAACCTGCCAGATTAAAGAGGCGAAAAGGGAAGCAGGTGGTGTTTTTACAGAAAAAGCTGATCCAGCCATTTCACAACATGGACAAACACGGTGAAAACTCAGCACAAAGCTTTGGGTCACTGAAATAGGGTATGTGCATAGCATGTGTGTCTGGTCAATGTATTCAGTTTTTGAGAAATTGACATAGAAATTTTAAGATAAAAGACAAGATAATATTGCAAAAGCGGCAACATGGGTTTGTGAGTTTTGGAAAAAAAAAATAGGCCAGGCCTGGCATTGAGAGAAAATTTAAAGAAGGAAACTAATAAAAATAACATTGTTATTATTTGTTGACTTATCACTTGTTTATATTTTTAAAGAATCTTTTATCTTATATCTTTATTTTTTCATTTAAATGTTACCTTTCATGTCCACGTTAATGCCCTGAGACTTCAGGTATTAAAAGGCTCCAACATTGAATTTGGCTCATGTGGATTTTATTTAGAACTTGTATTTTATGTACTATTAAGACACAGATTGATAAATAGATCTATATATAAATATCACCCATGTTTTTGTCTCATATTTGTATGACAGACTGACAGCAGGTCATTAATCATGAGATACCAAGTCATAATTATGAGATATTACCTAAGAGGTCTAAATGGTCTTCCATTCGTGAAGTCAGGATTCTGGGTCCTGATGTATCTGCCAAGCAACGCCAGTCGTCATATTTGTTTGGGGGTAAAACAACGTTAACAACATATTGACTCCCGTTGTAACTGAAAATGTTTCACCATGACAAACAGCTGTTATGTGTTTGGCTGTTCGTCCAATGTAAAAAATAATACAGATATAATTTTTTTATATCATCCCAAAAGAAAAGAAAAAACAAAGAAAACGCTGGCTTTCCTTCATAGGAAGGATGAGTAAAAACTCGTCTCGAGAACCATTGCGTTCCTACATTTGTCTCTATTTTTCATAACCTATAAGTGAACAGTTAAGATCTGAAATGAGGCTTGAGGATTTTAGGGGCATTTCGGTGGCTTTAGTTTTCATTCTAGATGGCAATATGTTGTATTTATATCCTTTGTAGCTCTGTTATAAAGTACACTGCGATTTTTACCGTGCGGGTTACTCACGGAGTTCATTGATTAGGTAATTGTGAATATCTGTAGGTGAAATTGGGCTAATGTTTTGGATTGTTCATCCAAGTGTTTGCTGGGACTTTGGATGGACACTCAGATATCCCTAGCACTGATAACTTAGCCATATATCGTCCCCTGGCCTCTATGGTAGTGTATCTAGATAGTTGTATGCTATACCGGGACATAAATCACTCCTGTATTGAAACAAATATGTTTTTGTCAGCAGACAAACGGGAGACAGACAAAGTGTTTTCCCCCATTTCAAAATGCCGCCTGTTTATTTACTACCGCTAACGTCATCTGTGACATAAGCCAGACTTCCCGACTTGTTCTATGCTGGTGTATAGGTCATTTTGTCCAGAGGTGGCAAAAATACTAGTCTTCAGTACTCAAGTAAAAGTATAGATACTTGAAAAGAAAATTATTCTGGTAGAAGTTAAAGTATTGAAGTTATTCCCTTACTTGAGTAAAAGTAAAAAAGTACATTCTATTTAAGTAAAAAAGTAAAACAGATGTCCTTTCAATAATAAAACAAGGTTTTTATACCAGCAAATTTAATATATTTTATTTTTTCAAAGAACTTGTAGAATACTGGTAAATGGAAACAAGTTCAATCTGTTGCCTTTGAACACTTGGAGAATTTAGCTCTCATAATAATAAAATTTGTATATAAAATGTGTCCGCAAAAAGTTCAAATGTTCAAAAAAAACAAACAAAAAAAAAACAAAAAAAAAAACAGAGCATCTTTGAGTTTAACATTTGAAAGAACTTGTAGAAAACTGATGCACAGAAATATATTTAATCTGTTACCCGTCATGAACACCTGAAGAATTAGCACTCAATTAAGATACAATTTGTAAATAAAACATTTCACAAAATGAAAAATGCAAATGCTCAATTAAACCCAGAGTTTTGAGTTTAACATTTTTAAAAACTCGAAATGTTAACTATTAAACTAAGGGACCTGCCGTAGCAGCTCAAACTACCAACATTTTCATTTATACTCGAGAATCATTTTCTCTGCAGATTTCTGCTTCGCAGTTGTTGGTTTATGACTTTTTACATTGTGACGTCATCTTCAAAGGTCTTAAAAGTAACAAGTTAATCTTTAAAATGTAAGGAGTTAAAGTAAAAAGTCACCAAAAAAACCCAAATACTCAAGTAAAGAACAAATTCCAGAAAAAAATACTTAAGTACAGTCACAAAGTATTTGTACTTCGTTACTTGTCACCTCTGATTTTGTCACATTCGTGTTACATATGTGGTTTTCAAATAACTTGAAACCATATGAGAATGGCAAAATCTGTGTATGTATTAAAATCAGAAAGTCTTCTGAAGAAGAAAATTGTTTTACCCCAAATGCAAACCATCATTGCTGTCAATACCTAATCTTCTGCTCGAACCAACAGCAATCTGAAGGAAGCGATCAAACCTCCTGCAACACACCTATCTAGCCACTAGGGGGCTCGCTTTGACAGCCCTATCAAGATCTTATGCCTGCCTCCTTCATCCTTTACACCAGTGATTCCCAACCAGGGGTATGAGTACATCTGGGGGTACAGGAGCACATAACAGAGGATACTCGGAAACATTTATCAATCAACAAAACGTTTCTAGGCTATTTTTAGGACATATTGTCACGGTTGAGTGGAGGTGTGGACCCAAATGCAAGGAGAGATGGAGGCAGGATGGATGCATAGTGCTCTTGGAACCAGTCCATGTTTATTAAGATAATCAAAATGCAAAAAAGACAGGAGGTACAGGAAGCAAGGATCAGACGCAGCAGGACACGAGGAGGGTAGACAATGCACACAATGAACAAGCACTCCGCTAAATAGTGGAGGAGGCCTGATTGGGAAAAGCCACACCTGGGTGAAAACATGAGGGCACTAATCAGTCACCAACAAAGCACACAGACATCACTGGGGGGTGGAGCCACAAGCAGGAATACCTGAAACACAGACGAGAGTTAACACAGGAGGCCAGACTCAAACAGAACCAACGAAGACACAAAATAACTTAAAGAGGACCCCAAGGGCTAAATAACAAAACCTGACACATATTTACCAGAAACCAACAATAATAATGGTCAATAAAATACTGTCCTTTATTGTTATTTATTCAAGCCATTTTATTCAGACAATTTAATGACACTTCTGACATTAGAAGACAATAATTAGTTATCTATATTTTACAAAGAAGACTTTAAGTATTTAAATCAAAGTTGCATTTGGTTTTTTCCTTAAATGCACTTATTATTTGAGTTTGTGGACTAAGCCTTAGGAAACTGTTGTTTGAGAGAAGGAGTTCAGAAGTGCTGACTGATATACAAATGAAAAAAGCATATGAAATTGTGGAGAGGGTACTACTATGAAGAGGGGTACACCTGATTTGAAAAATTTTCAAAGGGGGTACATGGGCCGAAAAAGGTTTGGAATGCTTTTCACTCAACTATGACCATAGACATCATGTCTATGACTGTGACAGCCAAGGTATATGTCAGACATGGTAATATGTAGTGAGCAGATCCTAGTGTGTGTGGGGATTGCTGCAGTATTATGACCCTTCTTTACGGCAGCGTTAAGCAGGAACCAGGAAGTAAATGTACTGGGAGTGAACACACATGTTGAGCTGTATGCTGAGAGAGCGGCAGTAATAAAGAAGTGTTGTAAAAGCACACCCGCCTCGGTTCATCTTACATGGTGTCAGAAGTGGCCGGTGTCACAGAAAAGTGAGCCACTGACTGCCGACAAGATGGCAAAGTTTAATCCACCAACACACTTTCCTTTTGATAAGCCAACGAAATGGCCGGACTGGAGACAGCGCTTTGAACGTTACAGGGTTGCCACAAAGCTGGATAGAGATGAAGGAAAGGTCCAAGTGAGCTGCTTGATATACGCCATGGGCAACGAGGCAGAAAATATATTTAAATTGTTCCCTTTTGCCAACGAGGGGCACAAGAGTGACTTTGGAATAGTGGTGAGAAAGTTTGACTACCTCTTTCCGCAGAGGAATATCATACACGAGAGAGCGTGTTTCCACCAGCGCGTCTAGCGGCCGGGTGAGAAGGTGGAGTGCTTCAACCGTGCACTGTATGACCTGTCAGAGCACTGCGAGTTTGGCCCGTGCGGGGAGGAAAACATCAGCGACATCGGGATAGTGGACAAAGAGCTCTCATGCCGACTGCAGCTGATGCCAGACCTGACGCTCGCACTGACGATACAGACTGTCAGACAGTCCGAGGAGGTGGCAGCTCAAGTCAGCCAGGGAGACTGCACAGGATCAGTACAAGAGGGACAACACAAATGGAAGAAAAATGGCGGGAGACAGGGTCAACAAAGCAAACTTAAAAACAGAAGAGGTTGTGTAAAGGACAATACATGTGGAAAATGTGGAAAAGCACAACACAGCAAAGATGAAAGATGCCCTGCATGACGCTAGGTTCAAGAAGGTGCTACAGTTGAATCAGCTGGATTAAAACTCATCAAAGATAAATGTTTGTTCAGACAAAGTCAGCTACGCTTTCTGGGACATCTTATTGACCAGTCAGGGGTCAGGCCAGACCCAGACAAACTAAAAGCCATCCATCAGTTAGCGCCACCAGGAGATGTTCAGGAGCTGAAGAGAATCCTGATCATGGTGAACCACTTGGGAAGGTACGTCCCTAACCAGCCGCTGTATGAACTGCTGAGAGGCCAGAACACCTCTCCCGCTGTCTGCCCGGGAACTGGCCACGGTTCGGTGTGTGTGGTGTGGGGCTGGTGGCCTGGGGTCTGGGGTGGTCAAGGTTACCTGACTTTAGCAATAACTAAGGCTCATTGTGGGCGGCATCGATAAAAGGTCACCTCGGGCGTTATTTCCTTCTACGGATGTCGTGATTTAAGGAGCAAGTATAAAATATTTGGAGAAATAACTAAACTAGATTTGATTTGTTTTTTTTGTCACTTCAAGAGAAAAACGGAAATTGGATTCATAAATAAGAAAAATTTAATTCACCTAACACTTACAGTCCATGACACATTTTAATGTGTTTTAAAACAAATCAGTGATGTCTGGCATACAAGCTTAATTTCATACATAAGGAAAGGCCATTTCAATTTTACACAGATTGCTGTGCGGTGTGTTGTGTAGAACACAGAGCTGTGTGAAGAGTATAAGATTAATGAATACTATGGTGTGTAAGTTAAAATTAAGACTTAACAGAATTAATGACAATGGAATGTGAGAATAATTTGGGGGTACAGAAATGAAGGTAAATTACACAACAGAGCCAATTGATTGTTTGTCAAATGCAAAATGTTTCAGATACAGGAATGTAACTTCACTATTAAATAAAATTGAATATGGTTTGAGAAGGTTTACACTTGAATTGAGATAGGGTTTATTGATAGAATAATAGTCGTAAGAGGACTGTGTGGATATATGTAGATGAACTTCAATACATTGAACGCTAAGAAGTTTGTGGTTGAAAACTACCATTCTTTGCCCTGCTGTTCAAAGGAGGCCTAAAACTGAGAACGGATGAGACAATAAAACCACCTGTGAATGCTGTGCTGTTGGACTGTGAAAATGAAAAAACCACGTCATTGTGCTGAAGAGGAAATAAAGGGGGAGAAAAGCAACTGAGAGAAAAATGACTGGGTTGTAACTTAACATACAAGCCTGTGTTGAGGAGAGACGTTGTGTTGCTGAAAAGTCCTTCTCTGTGATCTTATACGATACAACAGTGAACCCACTGTATCGCTGAGTCTACAGTTCTACAACGTGGACAAGCTGGGGTGTCCTGCTGCCATGTTCTGCTGGCGCTTTTCCATTCAGTTTGAAAACAGCTGTGTATTCTCATTGAAGAATTTATGCCAATTCAATTGCATCACTTAATCAAATAAATGTATGAATAGATTACGAACACACTACTCAAGGCTGAACTAGTAAAATATGTTTATGGTTTCTATCCTAAGTGAATCCTGGGTTACATCCTAAAATACCTCAGAAGGATGCTGCAATTGGATTTCTGTGTAAATTTGAACCTAGAATTTTTCTTTTTCTGTAAATATAAGGTCACTAATGGATATTTGAGTTTAAGTTATGAATTTAAAATTTCAATGACACAACGAATTGTGGCTGTGCACAGGTCAAGGATTGGATAAGAAGTGATTCTGATACACAAAGACAACATTTAGACTGTGCATACAGTAAATAAATGGGTGATAGTGGGTAGAGACAATTTGACATTGAAGAAAAAAAAAAAACACAGAGGACCCTATCAGATGGAATAATAAATTAGAATAATGTCACCAAAGCATAGGTTAAATTTTCTGGTTACAGTGGAGAGCATATGTGTTCACGTGAAATTATCTTATTTGGTTTCATGTAAAGGGTTTGAATTCCCAGATTTAATAATCTGATTTTATTTTAAATGGCCAGGTGTGAGATTTGAGCATTACCTTAGTCACAATGGTAGTATCATTATCAGTAAAATCTTAGGAAAGACACATTGTTTAAGTTTGCATTTGTATTCTATAGTTTAGTTAGGTCCTCAAGAAACAGTTGTTCCTTCCTTTTTGGGTAAAAAGCTAAAGCTTAATTTAGACATGATATGTTGGTTTCAGGTTTCTCTTCAGAACATATACAGACCCTTTCCAAAAAATTAGAATGTCATGGAAAATTTGTTTAATTTCCATGATTCCTTTCAAAAAGTTAAACTTTCATAGATGATAGATTCAGGGCCCACAATTTAAACAATTTCAAGTGTTTATTTGTTTGTTTATTTTTACATAATTTGGGCTTCCAGCTCATAAAACCCACAAAAAAAAAAAAAATAGAATACTGTGAAGAAATCAGTGTGATTTAAAGTGTGCCTTTTGGGAATCTAGGTCCAAGGGTTTGGAGGAAGACTGTGAGGAACAGAACAGAACATTGCACCCCAAATCATGACTGACTGTGAATATTTCACACTGGACCTCAAGCAGCTTTTTATGTTCTTGATCTGATAAGTGTCTCTTGTAAAAGAGCCACATGTACCTTTTCTTTCTTTAGTTTTGACAATATCTTAGATCCTTTATGTGGGTTGACAATTCCATTTACGTCTCTGGTGATTTGTAAATGGTGACAGGGAGCCCCCTGTCAAAAATATCCCTTGTTGCATCTTTCGCTGTACTGTAGAGTATTGTCCTGTCCGGGTAGAACACTCAAAGTGTTCCTGGAAAGGGAGTCTGGAAGAGTATTTCCTGCTGTTTGAGGATCCTCTTAGCCTCTGTGTATGCCTTTCTCTGTTTGAAGACGTTGAGTGCTTAATCATCATCCAAGTTGATCTGTTTCCCCTTACATTGGAAACCCTTCATCTCCCAAGCCTTTTTGAGTACCTCTTCCTCGGTTTTATAACTCAGAAAGTGTGCAACAATAGACCAAGGTCAGTGTTGGGGGAGCTGGAAGTTTTCTTTCAAAAACTTTTCAACAAAGTCTATCATATTCCGTGCACTTTTCTCATCCTTTTCAATTACGCCATAAATCCTGACGTTGTTTCATCGAGATCGTCCTTCTTGTTCGGTGATTTGAGATTGCAGTTTTGACTGAACTTGTAGTAGCTTCATGACAACGTTCTCCACCATTTGTACCCGCTCCTCCGTGACCAAATACGGCCCTACAACTCTTTGAGTCTCGCATTGGTTTTGCATACTTTGGCCTTAACCTCTTCAAACTGTTGCATGTACTCTGTGGCTGGAATCACAAAAATTTTATAAAAGCACATTTATTAAAGATTTGTGTTGTAGTATAATGATGAAGAGTTAATCTATGTGTGTTGTGAGTTTGATGACACTACAACATGTTATAGTACAGTTATTGCATATTTTAGTACTTATTTAATGAAAAAAAATCACAAAAATTTTATAAAAGCACATTTATTAAAACTAAGTGTTGTAGTATAATGATGAAGAGTTAATCGATGTGTGTTGTGAGTTTGATGACACTACAACATGTTATAGTACAGTTATTGCATATTTTAGTACTTATTTAATGAAAAGAAAATCACAAAAATTTTATAAAAGCACATTTATTAAAACTAAGTGTTGTAGTATAATTATGAAGAGTTAATCTATGTGTGCTGTGAGTTTGATGACACTACCACTTTCCTCTATGAAGTTATTGGTTTTTATTTTTTGTATCTTTTTCCAGTGTTGCAATTTGCAGACGGTCCCTGCGCGTTCCAAATTCCCAAGCGTGGAGGACGGCTCGTTTTGAGGAAAATTGAGGAAAGTCCGGTTGTAGCTTGCAGTCCACCTTGCTGTGATTGCAACGAGATATCGGTTTTGTAAAAGCAATGTTCTGTTGATGAGTTATTGGTCAGGGAAAGCTGAATCTGTGAATATCTTTCTAACTTTACCTAAGTCTGTGTGAGCTATTTCCTTTTTTATCTACCAGACGTAGAAATATTTAATAATAATGAGAGGCAGCATTGTGTGTTTAATCAGCGACATAACACAAAGTGATAAACATGTATATTCAAATAAAACAACTACATTTATTAGTTACTCGCAAAAACGCGTGATAGTTTTAGATGGTGAGCTCAAGCCTCTCCTCCCTCTTTCAGCACTTCTGCTTTCAGCAGACGCGTCCTGCGTTTTGACGCACGGCTCCACAGACTGTGTTGGAGATCAGCGCTGTGCTGTGAGTGTCTGAGGGAGTGACAGTCACTAAGAAGATGATTCTGCTGCTTGCTTTGCTCTTTGTACCGCGGGCAGCCCAGGGTCGCTGTCAGGAGGAGGAATCATGTTTCCACTTGGATGGAGAGATCCGTCAGCTGTCTGTAGCCAACCACTCGGTTTACATCGCCACAGAGAAGAAGCTGTACCAGCTGAACCATGAGCTGACTCTGGTCCACAGCACATCACAGAGAGGAACCATGAGACCAGGGAAAGAATCACACACTAGACTTTTTGACAGAGTTTCTGGGTCTGCTTGGTGGAACGATACCTTCAGGATCAATGTGTTTTTACCATTTGTGGAGAACAAGACTCTGATCAGCTGCGGAGAGATCAGCGGGTGTGGATACTGTGAGATCCTGGACCTGAGGAACATCTCAAACATCATTTACCATGAACAGATCCAGGTGGGACCACTGAGCAGCAGCAGTGGGTCTCTAGCTTTTCTGGTGACTCTGAAGAAGACTGACACCTTTATTCTGACCGCCATACAGCAGGGCTACCAGAACAAGGAGGGCAAATGTGGCTTTGACCTAGAAACTGTCAACCTTCTTGATGTAGACGACAGTCATGGGTCTAAAGGAGGTATTTTTTCTCCGAATGACTTCACATCCAAGCCCCTCATTAAAAGCGAAGGGAAAGTAGAGTTTGTAGATGGATTTCAGGTTGGATCAAACATCTACCTGCTCTCTAACGTGCAGCCATCAACCTCTAAAAACAACAAAGTGCGACTCATCTGGTTTGAAGATAAAGATTCTAAAACTGAGACCCTGAAGTCAGTGCGGGGCGTCACCCTCAGCATCCATGATGGAGGAGAAGGCAGAAGACTGTTGGCCTCATCGATCATCCCAGCAGAAGAGCCGCTGCTTTGGAGTGGAGTGTTCAGTGTGGACGGAGGACACACACACACAGTGCTGGTCCTGTTTGACATCAGTCCTGATCATAGCATCATGACCAACAAGGATCAGGACTTCTACTACAGAGAAAAAGACCAAAGTTCAACAACGGTGAGTCATGGTTTACTAACTCTGTGTAATAATAATAATAATAATAATAATAATAATAATCACTTGAACTCTTGCTGGCAAAAGTATTTCATTCATGGTTGATTAATATTCATGACTGGTTGTACTACTGGTGACTTTCCATCAGTTTCTACACTGCTGTAAGTTGGCAGTGACTGCAAATGTATTTGCACCAATGTTTTCAAATGTCTGTAGTTACTGGATCTGATGCTGTGTTTAACTCTCAGACAAAGATCCTGAAACCCATGAAAGAGCTCCTCAGACAAAGCTACATGACCTCCGTGCTGGCTTTACGTCACAAGGACTGGAGGGTTTTCTTCATTGGTACAGGAGACGGACAGCTCATCAAGGTCTGTTCAAAATGTTTATATGCAGTGTTTATACAAATTCAGCCATCTACAAAAGAATATTTTAATGCACAATGAATCGGTCACCCCTCAAAAAAAAAGAGATCCTGTTCACTGATTAGAACTTATTCACAAAGATTAACAGCCCACTTCAGTTTTGCAATGATAGCTTATGGCATGCAGAAAAGTGTTTCAAGTGGAGCTGACCATATTTTAACCCTTTGTCAGAGATTACAGTGGGATTCCATCACTGTGGATAATGAGGAAGCTAAAAACCAAATGCATCACTCACACAAACCACTGAATTGTATTGATCCAAAGCAGTTGAACTGATGTGGTCGTCATCACTTTAGCCATGTCTCTAATGCTGCTGTAATGCCAGGGATTCTTTATTGATTCCATGACTAAAGTTTAATGCTTGAACAAAGGTTTGTTTTCTGCATTAAAGCCTAAGTTAAGGTAGCAGATTTAAAATATTTTCACTATGTGTGAGAAAGGTTGTCAGTTTTTATGATCATTGATTTCACAAGTTAAACTGTTTCTAAAAAGCAAGATGATAGGCTAAGGTTAGAGGACAAAGCTAGGAATGATGTGCACAGAGCTTTAATGTTCCACTGTCAAGAAGGAACTACAGATTTTCTCATTTTGTTCTCCCCATAGTCAAGAGAGAAAAAGGATTTACCCATTTTACCGTCATGTCACTTAACACTTCTCCATTTCGTTTCATCATCTTTCCCTGTTTAGATTTAGGCAATTAAACTTCTAAAACCGTACAAAACATGCTAAATAGGGTTAGTTGAATTAACTACCCTAATTGTGTGATATCGTCCCAAAACATCCAAAACATTTTTTGTGAAACCTTTAATTACCGCAAACTGGCAAATCCAACGCAATCGTATGACGGTGTGATTAGATGTGCAATGCTTCTGCCATGACAAGTCACCAAGTAAAATGATCACCAGTTCAAATAATACATCATCAGCTAAACCTGTCTCTGTACCGGAGACTTTTCAGATGAGTAACTAGTGCTTAGCGCTCCCCCTAAAGGTCCCTTTTGGTTATGTCACTGTCTTAAAAATTCTCCACACCCCGCCGCCTGCCCCACCCCACAGCTACATGCTCTTTGCTCTCCCAAGACAGTAGCAACCGATCACTGAAAAATCCTAATACAACAGTGACACTAAGGGTGCTTTCACACATATAGTCCCATGTGACCATGTGAACAGTATGAGGAAGAGAGACAAGTAAAATAAATAAATGATGTGGGAGTAATACGGAAGGGAATGTGGAAATGTGTGTGATGTGTTTGTTTGTGTGCTCTGAAAATGGATGGATGGATAGATGGATGTATATTTGTGTGTGTGCTGCCTGATGGAGTGCTGGGTTGTGAGTGTGTGTGCGTGCCTGTTGCCGCAGCGACAGTGTGTGATTGCTGTTTGTTGCTGCTGAGCTGTCACTGCATGGAGTTGCTCCGTTCCTTGGACAAAGGTCTTCTCTGCCTTTTTTTTGCTGGTTCTGCCATGATATAATTTTGAGAAACGTGAATTTGTAGACAACCGTGTGCAGCCACAGTGCTGGTCATAATCTCGCATCAATTTGTATTGGGGCTGCCGTAAACCAGTATATCTTGCCACCGGGTCGGAGGCAGGGAAAGTTGAAAGTGCTGTTTTCTGGCCAGAAACTGCAGGGAGAGGTGAAAGACCCCCAATCACCTCATAAACACATGTATTACCCTCACAGGGACTACGAGAAGATTTATTAAGGTGAAAAAGTTACTTAGTTCTGCTTTAAATGCAGTCATAATAATCCAAACCACTTGTTAATCACAAAACATTAAAAATACACTTCAGATAAAGCTCTATATTCATTTCCAGTCACATGATAACATGATCACTAAGACCAACCATAACACGTGGCACATGATTTTGAATGGTATTATGGGCCGATTTGGACGCGTTCATCTATTTCTCACATTTTCTAGACATTCAATCATCCCTTTCTCAGTGAGAAATAGTGTGTGAATGTGTGATATTGTCTTAAAATGTTGGGGCCAAATATTAACTGAAGAGAGAGAGAAAAATAAATGGGTCAAATTGTGTTTTCCATTGCAGAACATGAATTCAGTACTATGATTGAAGTTAATGGGAGATTAATGTAATATTTTGAAAGAAAATATAAAAGTGTTTAAAGGAAACTAAGTATTTTACTTTTTATTAATTGAGGGTGAGCTGAATTGTTCCTCCAGCCCTCAGACGTGGAGCTGTGTTGTAGCACTTCACTGTTCTCTGATCACCTGCTCAGTGTCTCAGAACAACATCAGAGCTGTTCTCCTTCTCTCAGCTTGTTGTGGACAGGAACTTTCACCCTGCCTGTCCCAGAGTTCTCTACAGAGCCAATGATGACCAGTGGGTATTTCCCAGAATACATCTGGATCAGGTGGATGGTAAACATGTGTATTTGCCCTTCACAGAACAGGTTGGTAGAGCTACAGCACCTCCTACCCACTGCTGTCTGTAGTGTTGCTGAGTGTGTGTGTGTGTGTGTGTGTGTGTGTGTGTGTGTGTGTGTGTGTGTGTGTGTGTGTGTGTGTGTGTGTGTGTGTGTGTGTGTGTGTGTGTGTGTGGCAGGTGAAGCGTGTTCCTGTGTCCCAGTGCAGCACACACACCAATGTGCAGCAGTGTTGGTCTGCTCAGGATCCAGACTGTGTGTGGTGTGGCCCTAAAAGAAGGTCAGAGGAACCTCATCTGCTGCAGTCGTCTTCACACACTGATGAACTCACAACTAGTTTCTCTGTCTCCAGTTGTATGTTTGAAAGTGACTGTGAGGATGGAGACTGGGTTTCTATTCCTGACGTTTACCAACAGAAGATGATTTCACACAAAGTCGTCGTCGACTTGACTGGACGGGTAGATGTTACAGCGTATTCAGGACTGGAATCAGCTGTAACTCTGATGTGTCTCATGTTTTCTGTCTCTGTGTAGCTCACACTGAACATTCACATACATGTGAGCACAGGCCAAAACAGGACTACATTCACCTGTCAAGTCTCTGGAGCTACTGGAGAACTTTGTAGCAGGACTGGTCCTCCATCCCAGTTCCCACAATGCATCTGTCTGCTCTCTGATATCACATTTCCTTCCGACGGTCAGTGGTTTGGAATAAATTTGGGTAATGATTTACTTGAAGTTTTATACATAACGCTGACATTGGCATTAATAAGATGTCATGAAGTCTGTCATTAAAGCTGCAGTATGTATGTTTTCGTTGGCGTCATTTGGTCAAAAATGTATAATCATCTTTGAGCGTATTGTAATCCAGTGTTCTGAGTGGACAGTGAATCTCATCTCTTTCTCCTGGCCCTGAAAATGAAGTTTAGAAATCCAGGAGCGTGATGCTGGATTTCAGTCAATCAGAGATGTTTCGACAAACTGCGAGTACACTGCGATTTTACCGCAGGATTTTTACCGTGCGGGTTACTCACGGAGTTCATTGATTAGGTAATTGTGAATATCTGTAGGTGAAATTGGGCCAATGTTTTGGATTGTTCATCCAAGTGTTTGCTGGGACTTTGTATGGACACTCAGATATCCCTAGCACTGATAACTTAGCCATATATCGTCCCCTGGCCTCTATGGTAGTGTATCTAGATAGTTGTATGCTATACCGGGATATAAATCACTCCTGTATTGAAACAAATATGTTTTTGTCAGCAGACAAACGGGAGACAGACAAAGTGTTTTCCCCCATTTCAAAATGCCGCCTGTTTATTTACTACCGCTAACGTCATCTGTGACGTAAGCCTGACTTCCCGACTTGTTCTATGCTGGTGTATAGGTCATTTTGTCCAGAGGTGGCAAAAATACTAGTCTTCAGTACTCAAGTAAAAGTATAGATACTTGAAAAGAAAATTATTCTGGTAGAAGTTAAAGTATTGAAGTTATTCCCTTACTTGAGTAAAAGTAAAAAAGTACATTCTATTTAAGTAAAAAAGTAAAACAGATGTACTTTCAATAATAAAACAGGGTTTTTATACCAGCAAATTTAATATATTTTATTTTTTCAAAGAACTTGTAGAATACTGGTAAATGAAAACAAGTTCAATCTGTTGCCTTTGAACACTTGGAGAATTTAGCTCTCATAATAATAAAATTTGTAATAAAATGTGTCTGCAAAAAGTTCAAATGTTCAAAAAAAAAAACCAAAAAAAAAAAAAAAAACATAGCATCTTTGAGTTTAACATTTGAAAGAACTGCACGGAAATACATTTAATCTGTTACCCTTCATGAACACCTGAAGAATTAGCACTCAATTAAGATACAATTTGTAAATAAAACATTTCACAAAATGAAAAATGCAAATGCTCAATTAAACCCAGAGTTTTGAGTTTAACATTTTTAAAAACTCGAAATGTGAACTATTAAACTAAGGGACCTGCCGTAGCAGCTCAAACTACCAACATTTTCATTTATACTCGAGAATCATTTTCTCTGCAGATTTCTGCTTCGCAGTTGTTGGTTTATGACTTTTTACTTTGTGACGTCATCTTCAAAGGTCTTAAAAGTAACAAGTTAATCTTTAAAATGTAAGGAGTTATAGTAAAAAGTCACCAAAAAAACCCAAATACTCAAGTAAAGAACAAATTCCAGAAAAAAATACTTAAGTACAGTCACAAAGTATTTGTACTTCGTTACTTGTCACCTCTGATTTTGTCACATTCATGTTACATATGTGGTTTTCAAATAACTTGAAACCATATGAGAATGGCAAAATCTGTGTATGTATTAAAATCAGAAAGTCTTCTGAAGAAGAAAATTGTTTTATCCCAAATGCAAACCATCATTGCTGTCAATACCTAATCTTCTTCTCGAACCAACATCAATCTGAAGGAAGCGATCAAACCTCCTGCAACACACCTATCAAGCCACTAGGGGGCTCGCTTTGACAGCCCTATCAAGATCTTATGCCTGCCTCCTTCATCCTTTACACCAGTGATTCCCAACCAGGGGTATGAGTACATCTGGGGGTACAGGAGCACATAACAGAGGATACTCGGAAACATTTATCAATCAACAAAACGTTTCTAGGCTATTTTTAGGACATATTGTCACGGTTGAGTGGAGGTGTGGACCCAAATGCAAGGAGAGATGGAGGCAGGATGGATGCATAGTGCTCTTGGAACCAGTCCATGTTTATTAAGATAATCAAAATCCAAAAAATACAGGAGGTACAGGAAGCAAGGATCAGACGCAGCAGGACACGAGGAGGGTAGACAATGGCCACAATGAACAAGCACTCCGCTAAATAGTGGAGGAGGCCTGATTGGGAACAGCCACACCTGGGTGAAAACATGAGGGCACTAATCAGTCACCAACAAAGCACACAGACATCACTGGGGGGTGGAGCCACAAGCAGGAATACCTGAAACACAGACGAGAGTTAACACAGGAGGCCAGACTCAAACAGAACCAACGAAGACACAAAATAACTTAAAGAGGACCCCAAGGGCTAAATAACAAAACCTGACACATATTTACCAGAAACCAACAATAATAATGGTCAATAAAATACTGTCCTTTATTGTAATTTATTTAAGCCATTTTATTCAGACAATTTAATGACACTTCTGACATTAGAAGACAATAATTAGTTATCTATATTTTACAAAGAAGACTTTAAGTATTTAAATGAAAGTTGCATTTGGTATTTTTCCTTAAATGCACTTATTATTTGAGTTTGTGGACTAAGCCTTAGGGAACCGTTGTTTGAGAGAAGGAGTTCAGAAGTGCTGACTGATATACAAATGAAAAAAGCATATGAAATTGTGGAGAGGGTACTACTATGAAGAGGGGTACACCTGATTTGAAAAATTTGCAAAGGGGGTACATGGGCCGAAAAAGGTTTGGAATGCTTTTCACTCAACTATGACCATAGACATCATGTCTATGACTGTGACAGCCAAGGTATATGTCAGACATGGTAATATGTAGTGAGCAGATCCTAGTGTGTGTGGGGATTGCTGCAGTATTATGACCCTTCTTTACGGCAGCGTTAAGCAGGAACCAGGAAGTAAATGTACTGGGAGTGAACACACATGTTGAGCTGTATGCTGAGAGAGCGGCAGTAATAAAGAAGTGTTGTCAAAGCACACCCGCCTCGGTTCATCTTACATGGTGTCAGAAGTGGCCGGTGTCACAGAAAAGTGAGCCACTGACTGCCGACAAGATGGCAAAGTTTAATCCACCAACACACTTTCCTTTTGATAAGCCAACGAAATGGCCGGACTGGAGACAGCGCTTTGAACGTTACAGGGTTGCCACAAAGCTGGATAGAGATGAAGGAAAGGTCCAAGTGAGCTGCTTGATATACGCCATGGGCAACGAGGCAGAAAATATATTTAAATTGTTCCCTTTTGCCGACGAGGGGCACAAGAATGACTTTGGAATAGCGGTGAGAAAGTTTGACTACCTCTTTCCGCAGAGGAATATCATACACGAGAGAGCGTGTTTCCACCAGCGCGTCTAGCGGCCGGGTGAGAAGGTGGAGTGCTTCAACCGTGCACTGTATGACCTGTCAGAGCACTGCGAGTTTGGCCCGTGCGGGGAGGAAAACATCAGCGACATCGGGATAGTGGACAAAGAGCTCTCATGCCGACTGCAGCTGATGCCAGACCTGACGCTCGCACTGACGATACAGACTGTCAGACAGTCCGAGGAGGTGGCAGCTCAAGTCAGCCAGGGAGACTGCACAGGATCAGTACAAGAGGGACAACACAAATGGAAGAAAAATGGCAGGAGACAGGGTCAACAAAGCAAACTTAAAAACAGAAGAGGTTGTGTAAAGGACAATACATGTGGAAAATGTGGAAAAGCACAACACAGCAAAGATGAAAGATGCCCTGCATGACGCTAGGTTCAAGAAGGTGGTACAGTTGAATCAGCTGGATTAAAACTCATCAAAGATAAATGTTTGTTCAGACAAAGTCAGCTACGCTTTCTGGGACATCTTATTGACCAGTCAGGGGTCAGGCCAGACCCAGACAAACTAAAAGCCATCCATCAGTTAGCGCCACCAGGAGATGTTCAGGAGCTGAAGAGAATCCTGATCATGGTGAACCACTTGGGAAGGTACGTCCCTAACCAGCCGCTGTATGAACTGCTGAGAGGCCAGAACACCTCTCCTGCCGTCTGCCCGGGAACTGGCCACGGTTCGGTGTGTGTGGTGTGGGGCTGGTGGCCTGGGGTCTGGGGTGGTCAAGGTTACCTGACTTTAGCAATAACTAAGGCTCATTGTGGGCAGCATCGATAAAAGGTCACCTCGGGCGTTATTTCCTTCTACGGATGTCGTGATTTAAGGAGCAAGTATAAAATATTTGGAGAAATAACTAAACTAGATTTGATTTGTTTTTTTTTGTCACTTTAAGAGAAAAATGGAAGTTGGATTCATAAATAAGAAAAATTTAATTCACCTAACACTTACAGTCCATGATACATTTTAATGTGTTTTAAAACAAATAAGTGATGTCTGGCATACAAGCTTAATTTCATGCATAAGGAAAGGCCATTTCAATTTTACACAGATGTCCATTGCTGTGCGGTGTGTTGTGTAGAACACAGAGCTGTGTGAAGAGTATAAGATTAATGAATACTATGGTGTGTAAGTTAAAATTAAGACTTAACAGAATTAATGACAATGGAATGTGAGAATAATTTGGGGGTACAGAAATGAAGTTAATTACACAACAGAGCCAATTGATTGTTTGTCAAATGCAAAACGTTTCAGATACAGGAATGTAACTTCACTATTAAATAAAATTGAATATGGTTTGAGAAGGTTTACACTTGAATTGAGATAGGGTTTATTGATAGAATAATAGTCGTAAGAGGAATGTGTGGAGATAAGTAGATGAACTTCAATACATTGAACGCTAAGAAGTTTGTGGTTGAAAACTACCATTCTTTGCCCTGCTGTTCAAAGGAGGCCTAAAACTGAGAATGGATGAGATAATAAAACCACCTGTGAATGCTGTGCTGTTGGACTGTGAAAATGAAAAAACCACGACATTGTGCTGAAGAGGAAATAAAGGGGGAGCAAAGCAACTGAGATAAAAATGACTGGGTTGTAACTTAACATACAAGCCTGTGTTGAGGAGAGACGTTGTGTTGCTGAAAAGTCCTTCTCTGTGATCTTATACGATACAACAGTGAACCCACTGTATCGCTGAGTCTACAGTTCTACAACGTGGACAAGCCGGGGTGTCCTGCTGCCATGTTCTGCTGGCGCTTTTCCATTCAGTTTGAAAACAGCTGTGTATTCTCATTGAAGAATTTATGCCAATTCAATTGCATCACTTAATCAAATAAATATATAAATAGATTACGAACACACTACTCAAGGCTGAACTAGTAAAATATGTTTATGGTTTCTATCCTAAGTGAATCCTGGGTTACATCCTAACATACCTCAGAAGGATGCTGCGATTGGATTTCTGTGTAAATTTGAACCTGGAATTTTTCTTTTTCTGTAAATATAAGGTCACTAATGGATATTTGAGTTTAAGTTATGAATTTAAAATTTCAATGACACAACGAATTGTGGCTGTGCACAGGTCAAGGATTGGATAAGAAGTGATTCTGATACACAAAGACAACATTTAGACTGTGCATACAGTAAATAAATGGGTGATAGTGGGTAGAGACAATTTGACATTGAAAAAAAAAAACAAAAAACACAGAGGACCCTATCAGATGGAATAATAAATTAGAATAATGTCACCAAAACATAGGTTAAATTTTCTGGTTACAGTGGAGAGTATATGTGTTCACATGAAATTATCTTATTTGGTTTCATGTAAAGGGTTTGAATTCCCAGATTTAATAATCTGATTTTATTTTAAATGGCCAGGTGTGAGATTTGAGCACTACCTTAGTCACAATGGTAGTATCATTATCAGTAAAATCTTAGGAAAGACACATTGTTTAAGTTTGCATTTGTATTCTATAGTTTAGTTAGGTCCTCAAGAAACAGTTGTTCCTTCCTTTTTGGGTAAAAAGCTAAAGCTTAATTTAGACATGATATGTTGGTTTCAGGTTTCTCTTCAGAACATATACAGACCCTTTCCAAAAAATTAGAATGTCATGGAAAATTTGTTTAATTTCCATGATTCCTTTCAAAAAGTTAAACTTTCATAGATTATAGATTCAGGGCCCACAATTTAAACAATTTCAAGTGTTTATTTGTTTGTTTATTTTTACATAATTTGGGCTTCCAGCTCATAAAACCCACACAAAAATAATAGAATACTGTGAAGAAATCACAGTGTGATTTAAAGTGTGCCTTTTGGGAATCTAGGTCCAAGGGTTTGGAGGAAGACTGTGAGGAACAGAACAGAACATTGCACCCCAAATCATGACTGACTGTGAATATTTCACACTGGACCTCAAGCAGCTTTTTATGTTCTTGATCTGATAAGTGTCTCTTGTAAAAGAGCCACATGTACCTTTTCTTTCTTTAGTTTTGACAATATCTTAGATCCTTTATGTGGGTTGACAATTCCATTTACGTCTCTGGTGATTTGTAAATGGTGACAGGGAGCCCCCTGTCAAAAATATCCCTTGTTGCATCTTTCGCTGTACTGTAGAGTATTGTCCTGTCTGGGTAGAACACTCAAAGTTTTCCTGGAAAGGGAGTCTGGAAGAGTATTTCCTGCTGTTTGAGGATCCTCTTAGCCTCTGTGTATGCCTTTCTCTGTTTGAAGACGCTGAGTGCTTAATCATCATCCAAGTTGATCTGTTTCCCCTTCCATTGGAAACCCTTCATCTCCCAAGCCTTTTTGAGTACCTCTTCCTTGGTTTTATAACTCAGAAAGTGTGCAACAATAGACCAAGGTCAGTGTTGGGGGAGCTGGAAGTTTTCTTTCAAAAACTTTTCAACAAAGTCTATCATATTCCGTGCACTTTTCTCGTCCTTTTCAATTACGCCATATATCCTGACGTTGTTTCGTCGAGATCGTCCTTCTTGTTCGGTGATTTGAGATTGCAGTTTTGACTGAACTTGTAGTAGCTTCATGACAACGTTCTCCACCATCTGTACCCGCTCCTCCGTGACCAAATACGGCCCTCCAACTCTTTGAGTCTCGCATTGGTTTTGCATACTTTGGCCTTAACCTCTTCAAACTGTTGCGTGTTCTCTGTGGCTGGAATCACAAAAATTTTATAAAAGCACATTTATTAAAGATTTGTGTTGTAGTATAATGATGAAGAGTTAATCTATGTGTGTTGTGAGTTTGATGACACTACAACATGTTATAGTACAGTTATTGCATATTTTAGTACTTATTTAATGAAAAAGAAAAATCACAAAATTTTTATAAAAGCACATTTATTAAAACTAAGTGTTGTAGTATAATTATGAAGAGTTAATCTATGTGTGCTGTGAGTTTGATGACACTACCACTTTCCTATATGAAGTTATTGGTTTTTATTTTTTGTATCTTTTTCCAGTGTTGCAATTTGTAGACGGTCCCTGCGCGTTCCAAATTCCCAAGCGCGGAGGACGGCTCGTTTTGAGGAAAATTGAGGAAAGTCCGGTTGTATCTTGCAGTCCACCTTGCTGTGTTTGTAACAAGATATCGGTTTTGTAAAAGCAATGTTCCGTTGATGAGTTATTGGTCAGGGAAAGCTGAATCTGTGAATATCTTTCTAACTTTACCTAAGTCTGTGTGAGCTATTTCCTTTTTTATCTACCAGACGTAGAAATATTTAATAATAATGAGCGGCAGCTTTGTGTGTTTAATCAGCGACATAACACAAAGTGATAAACATGTATATTCAAATAAAATAACTACAATTATTAGTTACTCGCAAAAACGCGTGATAGTTTTAGATGGTGAGCTCAAGCCTCTCCTCCCTCTTTCAGCACTTCTGCTTTCAGCAGACGCGTCCTGCGTTTTGACGCACGGCTCCACAGACTGTGTTGGAGATCAGCGCTGTGCTGTGAGTGTCTGAGGGAGTGACAGTCACTAAGAAGATGATTCTGCTGCTTGCTTTGCTCTTTGTACCGCGGGCAGCCCAGGGTCGCTGTCAGGAGGAGGAATCATGTTTCCACTTGGATGGAGAGATCCGTCAGCTGTCTGTAGCCAACAACTCGGTTTACATCGCCACAGAGAAGAAGCTGTACCAGCTGAACCATGAGCTGACTCTGGTCCACAGCACATCACAGAGAGGAACCATGAGACCAGGGAAAGAATCACACACTAGACTTTTTGACAGAGTTTCTGGGTCTGCTTGGTGGAACGATACCTTCAGGATCAATGTGTTTTTACCATTTGTGGAGAACAAGACTCTGATCAGCTGCGGAGAGATCAGCGGGTGTGGATACTGTGAGATCCTGGACCTGAGGAACATCTCAAACATCATTTACCATGAACAGATCCAGGTGGGACCACTGAGCAGCAGCAGTGGGTCTGTAGCTTTTCTGGTGACTCTGAAGAAGACTGACACCTTTATTCTGACCGCCATACAGCAGGGCTACCAGAACAAGGAGGGCAAATGTCGCTCTGACCTAGAAACTGTCAACCTTCATGATGTAGACGACAGTGATCGGTCTAACAGAGGTATTTTTTCTCCGAATGACTTCACATCCATGCCCCTCATTAAAAGCAAAGGGAAAGTAGAGTTTGTAGATGGATTTCAGGTTGGATCAAACATCTACCTGCTCTCTAACGTGCAGCCATCAACCTATAAAAACAACAAAGTGCGACTCATCTGGTTTGAAGATAAAGATACTAAAACTGAGACCCTGAAGTCAGTGCGGGGCGTCACCCTCAGCATCCATGATGGAGGAGAAGGCAGCAGACTGTTGGCCTCATCGATCATCCCAGGAGAAGAGCCGCTGCTTTGGAGTGGAGTGTTCAGTGTGGACGGAGGACACACACACACCGTGCTGGTCCTGTTTGACATCAGTCCTGATCATAGCATCATGACCAACAAGGATCAAGACTTCTACTTCAAAAATTTAGACAGAAGTCCAACAACAGTGGGTCATGGTTTACTAACTCTGTGTCATAATAATAATAATAATAATAATAATAATAATAATAATAATAATAATAATAATAATAATAATAATAATAATAATAATCACTTGAACTCTTGCTGGCAAAAGTATTTCATTCATGGTTGATTAATATTCATGACTGGTTGTAAACTACTGGTGACTTTCCATCAGTATTCTACACTGCTGTAAGTTGGCAGTGACTGCAAATGTATTTGCACCAATGTTTTCAAATGTCTGTAGTTACTGGATCTGATGCTGTGTTTAACTCTCAGACAAAGATCCTGAAACCCATGAAAGAGCTCCTCAGACAAAGCTACATGACCTCCGTGCTGGCTTTACGTCACAAGGACTGGAGGGTTTTCTTCATTGGTACAGGAGACGGACAGCTCATCAAGGTCTGTACAAAATGTTTATATGCAGTGTTTATACAAATTCAGCCATCTACAAAAGAATATTTTAATGCACAATGAATCGGTCACCCCTCAAAAAAAAGAGATCCTGTACACTGATTAGAACTTATTCACAAAGATTAACAGCCCACTTCAGTTTTGCAATGATAGCTTATGGCATGCAGAAAAGTGTTTCAAGTGGAGCTGACCATATTTTAACCCTTTGTCAGAGATTACAGTGGGATTCCATCACTGTGGATAATGAGGAAGCTAAAAACCAAATGCATCACTCACACAAACCACTGAATTGTATTGATCCAAAGCAGTTGAACTGATGTGGTCGTCATCACTTTAGCCATGTCTCTAATGCTGCTGTAATGCCAGGGATTCTTTATTGATTCCATGACTAAAGTTTAATGCTTGAACAAAGGTTTGTTTTCTGCATTAAAGCCTAAGTTAAGGTAGCAGATTTAAAACATTTTCACTATGTGAGAAAGGTTGTCAGTTTTTATGATCATTGATTTCACAAGTTAAACTGTTTCTAAAAGCAAGATGATAGGCTAAGGTTAGAGGACAAAGCTAGGAATGATGTGCACAGAGCTTTAATGTTCCACTGTCAAGAAGGAACTACAGATTTTCTCATTTTGTTCTCCCCATAGTCACGAGAGAAATAGGATTTACCCATTTTACCGTCATGTCACTTAACACTTCTCCATTTCGTTTCATCATCTTTTCCTGTTTAGATTTAGGCAATTAAACTTCTAAAACTGTACAAAACATGATAAATAGGGTTAGTTGAATTAACTACCCTTATTAGGTTGGCATTTAAATGCTTCAGAGAATATACAAAAACTGGATAGTTAGAGCTTATCATGCCTGCAACATCACTAGACCCTCAACTGTATTAGAAAAATACCATGGAATTGTGTGATATCGTCCCAAAACATCCAAAACATTTTTTGTGAAACCTTTAATTACCGCAAACTGGCAAATTCCACGCAATCGTTTGACGGTGTGATTAGATGTGCAACGCTTCTGCCATGACAAGTCACCATGTAAAATAATCACCAGTTCAAATAATACATCATCAGCTAAACCTGTCTCTCTACCGGAGACTTTTCAGATTAGTGCTTAGCGCTCCCCCTAAAGGTCCCTTTTGGTTATGTCACTGTCTTAAAAATTCTGCACACCCCACCGCCTGCTCCACCCCACAGCTACATGCTCTTTGCTCTCCCAAGACAGTAGCAACCGATCACTGAAAAATCCTAATACAACAGTGACACTAAGGGTGCTTTCACACATATAGTCCCATGTGACTATGTGAACAGTATGAGGAAGAGAGACAAGTAAAATAAATAAATGATGTGGGAGTAATACGGAAGGGAATGTGGAAATGTGTGTGATGTGTTTGTTTGTGTGCTCTGAAAATGGATGGATGGATAGATGGATGTATATTTGTGTGTGTGCTGCCTGATGGAGTGCTGGGTTGTGAGTGTGTGTGCGTGCCTGTTGCCGCAGCGACAGTGTGTGATTGCTGTTTGTTGCTGCTGAGCTGTCACTGCATGGAGTTGCTCCGTTCCTTGGACAAAGGTCTTCTCTGCCTTTTTTTTGCTGGTTCTGCCATGATATAATTTTGAGAAACGTGAATTTGTAGACAACCGTGTGCAGCCACAGTGCTGGTCATAATCTCGCATCAATTTGTATTGGGGCTGCCGTAAACCAGTATATCTTGCCACCGGGTCGGAGGCAGGGAAAGTTGAAAGTGCTGTTTTCTGGCCAGAAACTGCAGGGAGAGGTGAAAGACCCCCCAATCACCTCATAAACACATGTATTACCCTCACAGGGACTACGAGAAGATTTATTAAGGTGAAAAAGTTACTTAGTTCTGCTTTAAATGCAGTCATAATAATCCAAACCACTTGTTAATCACAAAACATTAAAAATACACTTCAGATAAAGCTCTATATTCATTTCCAGTCACATGATAACATGATCACTAAGACCAACCATAACACGTGGCACATGATTTTGAATGGTATTATGAGCCGATTTGGACGCGTTCATCTATTTCTCACATTTTCAAGACATTCAATCATCCCTTTCTCAGTGAGAAATAGTGTGTGAATGTGTGATATTGTCTTAAAATGTTGGGGCCAAATATTAACTGAAGAGAGAGAGAAAAATAAATGGGTCAAATTGTGTTTTCCATTGCAGAACATGAATTCAGTACTATGATTGAAGTTAATGGGAGATTAATGTAATATTTTGAAAGAAAATATAAAAGTGTTTAAAGGAAACTAAGTATTTTACTCTTTATTAATTGAGGGTGAGCTGAATTGTTCCTCCAGCCCTCAGACGTGGAGCTGTGTTGTAGAACTTCACTGTTCTCTGATCACCTGCTCAGTGTCTCAGAACAACATCAGAGCTGTTCTCCTTCTCTCAGCTTGTTGTGGACAGGAACTTTCACCCTGCCTGTCCCAGAGTTCTCTACAGAGCCAATGATGACCAGCGGGTATTTCCCAGAATATATCTGGATCAGGTGGATGGTAAACATGTGTATTTGCCCTTCACAGAACAGGTTGGTAGAGCTACAGCACCTCCTACCCACTGCTGTCTGTAGTGTTGCTGAGTGTGTGTGTGTGTGTGTGTGTGTGTGTGTGTGTGTGTGTGTGTGGCAGGTGAAGCGTGTTCCTGTGTCCCAGTGCAGCACACACACCAATGTGCAGCAGTGTTGGTCTGCTCAGGATCCAGACTGTGTGTGGTGTGGCCCTAAAAGAAGGTCAGAGGAACCTCATCTGCTGCAGTCGTCTTCACACACTGATGAACTCACAACTAGTTTCTCTGTCTCCAGTTGTATGTTTGAAAGTGACTGTGAGGATGGAGACTGGGTTTCTATTCCTGACGTTTACCAACAGAAGATGATTTCACACAAAGTCGTCGCCGACTTGACTGGACGGGTAGATGTTACAGCGTATTCAGGACTGGAATCAGCTGTAACTCTGATGTGTCTCATGTTTTCTGTCTCTGTGTAGCTCACACTGAACATTCACATACATGTGAGCACAGGCCAAAACAGGACTAAATTCACCTGTCAAGTCTCTGGAGCTACTGGAGAACTTTGTAGCAGGACTGGTCCTCCATCCCAGTTCCCACAATGCATCTGTCTGCTCTCTGATATCACATTTCCTTCTGACGGTCAGTGGTTTGGAATACATTTGGGTAACGATTTACTTGAAGTTTTATACATAACGCTGACATTGGCATTAATAAGATGTCATGAAGTCTGTCATTAAAGCTGCAGTATGTATGTTTTCGTTGGCGTCATTTGGTCAAAAATGTATAATCATCTTTGAGCGTATTGTAATCCAGTGTTCTGAGTGGACAGTGAATCTCATCTCTTTCTCCTGGCCCTGTAAATGAAGTTTAGAAATCCAGAAGCGTGATGCTGGATTTCAGTCAATCAGAGATATTTCGACAAACACAAATGCTCTATGAGCTGTTTTGGGCGTTACTATTGGATGCTTGATTGAAAACAAGCGCGTTAATGTACTATTGATAGTAAAAGTCCAATCGCGTACATTCCAGCAGAAGTTCCCATCATGACATGTGACATTAGGCACAGCGGTTACACGACAAAGCAAGCGGAAAAAGAAAGACAGACGTGAAGAAGCAACAGAATAAAGGCACAAACATACTCGGGAGGAACGAACCTTTGCATCCTCGCGGATCATCGTGACTGCCCCACATACTGGTTTCAGAGGTAGAGTGAGAAGAGACGGGATAAATAGCGTGTAAACCTAAGAGAAGCTTATCCAAGGTGGAGAGAACAAACGCAATTCATTTTATAGTCTGGATGCGCGAGTGGTGGTTGTCATTCTGCTTTGAGCGACAGCTGAGATCACAGCCGTCTCGCTGAGATCTCTGGTGGGGATGAGCTGACAGCAGCAGCCGCTGTTCAGGGCAGTAACTACAGAGTAATATGTGCATTCACGTCAGTCTCTATAACACCAGAAAACTTTCAAATAACACAAGATAAAGTTCCAACATTTGTCAATAGTCTCTATTGAGAAAAAAGTTGCTTGGATCTCCACAGGGAGGTTATGTTTCGGTTTTGAAACGGGGAGCGGAAGAATGATTCCACAAACTGCAGCTTTAAGTGTTGTTCGCTAAATTATGACACCTTTGGACCTATGTTGGCATTTTTTGGGTTAGGTGGAGGGATCTAGTGGGATTAATTAGGGTTAGTGTTAAGGTTAAGGTTAGGGTATTGAAGGGCTAAGGTAACAAACAACACTTATGACACCTTATTCACGCCAATGTCATAATAATAATAATGAGTAAAAGTGTTGTTTAAATTTGTATATAATTTCAATGTATATAATTTCAATGAACTTCAGAGTATTTCATTTTTATGAAACTTTTTTTTTTTCCAGGCCTGGATGTCACAGTGAAAATGAGAGTTGGAGCATCCTATCTGACAGAACGTCTGAAGCTTACAAACTGCTCTGACATCAGTGGATCACCTACATCTTTGTTGTAAGTACACACTGTGGACAGCTCTATAATAAGGTCTGAGGTCTACATACAACCTTGTTTGTGTTGCTCTTCCTTTTTTCTATCATCTTTAAGATGATAGTATAAAGTGTTAATCAGATGGTGGGGCACATGTTAGTGTTTCAAAAGAGAATACAACTCTAACCCCAGAAACTTTCTCTCACCCTGTGGGTTATGGCTCCACATTATGTTATTGTTTAATAATTAATAATAAAAAAAACAATTACCAAATCAATACAAATATGAAGAGCAAAACATGAGTGTTAAGCTACTGTAACGCTCAGGAAGCTTCTATCCTCCTCTTTAGATATGGATCATTGTGAATTTACCATCAGTGTGTGGTTTGTCCTCAGGTGTCAGCAGTGTGTCAGTGCCGGCTGTGAATGGAGCCATGATGGCTGTTCCTGGGCCAATAATAAAGGAGATGTAAATGTAATGTTTGAATTGAATCTGTGCTCATGTTAAAAGCAGGGTTGCGGTCAATTACATTTTTCAGGTACAATTAAGTTTTCAATTACGAATGTTCAATTACATTTTGATTGCAATTACAGTGACCAACATTTTTTCTAATTACAATTAAGTTGCAATTATATTTTTATCCTCAGGAAGTAAATTACAATTATGTTCTCAATTACTAAAGTTATTTTTTTTATTTTTATTTTTTTTTATTCAGTTCATTTCCGACATGGTTGCAATCACAAAAATTCACTTTGACATTCAGAGCAAAATCACATCATCGTTTTTTTGTTTTTTTTTGTCTTTTTGTATGCCGGATAGGGCGACGGAAAAAAGCAGTTTTCTTATCTAGATCCGTCCCCTGGTTTGAACACAGATAATTTTATATCAAAGCTCATGTCTTTCCTGGTCAAACATTCGTATCTTCTTCATACCACAATTTCATCTTTTCATTTATGTTTTTTTTTTTTCCTTTTTTGTGTGATGTGTTCTCGTCTGCAGTCATTGTTCCTGTTGTTTCTCCTCCTCACTGTCCTTTTCATCCGTATCTCCTCGGGCTTTCTTTTCCAGTCGTTGTTTACGTTCCTCCAACTCTCCAAACGAAAAGTTCTTCTTCATTCGAAGTACCTTCTCAATGACCAGTTGATGAGTTCCTGTGTTGTTCGATGAAGAGTTGACTTGGGACCTGTATGCGTGTAGGAATATCCTCCGTGTCTTCTCCTTAAATCTTGTCAGATTTACGGATTGTTGTGTCTCTACGTCAAGGTTATTCCAGAGGTTCATGGCTCTATACACTGTACTATGTTTCCCAACGTTTGATTTGACTCTGTCTAGTCTAAACACATTATTATGTCTGAAGTCGTAGGAATTTTGATTGTATGTGAAATGTTTTTGTATTTGATGTGGTAGTTTTTTAAATGAAGCCCTAAATGCGTGTATTTGTGTGTTGTAGTGTATTATTTCTTGCAGTTTTAGGTATTTTGCCTTCTCAATAATTTGTTTGTGTGTGCGTTGTGTGGTGCTTTATGTAAAATTCTTATAGCTTTTTTTTTAGTTTAAATAATGGTTCAAGATACGTTTTGTAGTTATTTCCACATATTTCGGAGCAGTAATTTAAATGTGATGCTATGAGTGAAGAATAGATTGTTTTCAGTAATTTGGTATGTAGGATTTGTTGAAGCTTCCATAGGATGTAACTGCTTTTGGCAACTTTGTTTTTAACTATTTGTATATGTTTTTTCCAGGTCAGCTTGTCGTCCATCCACACTCCTAGTACCCTATATTCTTTTACTTCTTCTATTATTTCCATGTTTAGTTTCAGTCTTATATCTCCTATTATTTTTTTCTTTCCAAAATTGATGAATTTTGTTTTGTTGACGTTTAGGGCTAGTTTATTTACATCTAACCATGTTTGAATTTTTAATAGTTCTTCATTTGTTGACTCTGTTAAAGTTTTAATGTCTTTACCTGAGAATAGGATGGTTGTATCGTCTGCAAACAACATTAGTTTGAGGCAATTTGAGACTTTGAAAATGTCGTTTATGTATAAAATGAACAGTTTTGGCCCTAAAATTGAACCCTGTGGCACATCACATTGTATGGTTTGGCATTTTGATGTGTGTTCTTCAAAGTCAACATATTGTCTCCTATTTGTCATATAGCTTTTAATCCATTTTAAGGCGTTGTGCTTTATTCTGTAATTTTGAAGTTTTTCTTCTAGAATAGCATGATTAATTGTGTCAAAGGCTTTTTTTAGGTCCAGAAAAATTCTGAAAACAAATAATTTTTTTTCTCATGCTTCTCTTATATTCTCCGTGGTGTCAATTATAGCCATTGCTGTTGAACGTCCTTTTCTAAACCCATATTGTCCTTCATGTAGTATATTATTGTCTTCTATAAATTTGTCGAGTCTTTTCATGAAGAGTTTTTCCAGAATTTTCGATAATTGTGGTAATATTGATATCACCTTTACTGAGGCTGAAATAAATAATCTAATGAAAGTTAACTCTCCCCTTGTGTTAGCTTTCTGTTAGCATTTAAAACAGAAAACTAAAAACGTATTTTTTTTCCTATCTCTTGGTTGCCTTGTTAGGCTTCCTAATCAATAAAAAATATAGGTTTTTATATTTTAAGGTGAGAGTCTGGGCCTTTTTTGTGTCAATATAAACCTTAATTTTAATTTTTTCATAAATAGTCAAATTTGGGAAAGCTTGATATGAAACATATTTTAATAATTGTTAACTACATATGTGTAGAATTTTTATAGAATTTTCATGCCAATTCCAACTACAAAGTAAATGATCTAGATTTTTAAAATTACAATTACAAATATAATTGTAATTAATTATCAATTATGGGATTACAAATATAATTGACCCCAACCCTGGGTAAAGTCCTTAAACCTGCTCATTCTTGCCTCCTTTCTTTTGCAGACGAGTGTTTGTGAAATGCTTGGAAGCAGCTTTGCTGTGAGTCTAAATCACTACTGTCATCTCATCGATACTATCTCACACTAATAGAAGCTAACGCTAATATGTGTTTGTGTGTGTAAATATGTTTTCAGATTCCTATCATCTCCTCCATCACTCCCAGTGTTGTGTCTTTCCATGGGAGGAACCATGCTATTCTGTCAGGTCAAAACCTCACTGATGTGACTGCGCTCAGGTTCCAGGCTAACATGGTCTGCTCTCCACAAGAGTGAGTACAGGCTACTAAACCAGAATATTGGTACATAATTGTTAGCATTTGCTAAGGCTTTCCTGTAGTTGATCATTATAGAATATCTTTTTTTTTTTTTACATTAAGTCTTTCTCTGTGTGTCTGCAGAGCTCCAGTGTGGAACAACACCGGCACCAGTTTGCTGTTCAATATCCCTAGTACAGATAAAAAAGGTGTCGTCACAGTCTGTGCCCTCCTCCATGATGGCACGTGCCACGGCAAAATGGACATCACTTACCAATCCTCACCTTCTTGCAACCAACTGTTACCAAACCAGTCCTGGATCAGGTTTGTTGTTTACATAAAGCATGTATGGTCTTCATTGTTAATCGGAAGGTTTCACATTTTATTGTGGTGGTGTTTTCCACTTACTGTCAATCACATCATTATTTATGCAAATTATGGGCATAACTTCCTCAGTGTAATTTTACCCTGGTAACTTTAAATACCCATTGTCATTGTCACATAATAATTTTTATTATTATTATTATTATTATTATTATTATTATTATTATTATTATTATTATTATTATTATTAATAATAATAATAATACTAATAACAACAATAAAATATATGTTATGTAATTCTGAGACAACAGAATAAAGATTTTGATAGAGATAGAAATTGTGTTTCTTTTACAGCTTTTAGCACTTGATATATAATCAGTATTTTGTTCCTTTGTCTTCACTTGAGACTTTTAAGTAATTTATTGAAATGGTTTTTTTAGATGATTGATCGGTCGTGGGGTAAATATGATTGTAGTTTATCGAGACAATAAGATGAGACATTGTGCTATGCTGAACTCTCTGTCAGTTCTATTTTATTATATTTTGGGAGATGTCTCACTATGGGATACACACTCCCTGTTGTCCTCAGAAGCACTTTTCTCAATCCGCCAAGCCCTGATTGGCTGGAAAGAACTTTCCATCTGCCAGGGACACTCCCACCCTCTATAAGAGGGAGGGTGGATATGCAGTTCCTCATTCAAACACCTCTTCCCTCTCTCATACACATCTCGCGAGATTATCAGTTAAACTGTCCGCAGGCGGATTCCTTTGGGTTTTCCAGTTGCTGGGCGCTGGTAAGTATAACGCATTGCGTGGACCACAACAGGTTGAGAAACAACCAACGCTTACCTTGCTCTGCTAGGTAAGTGCTGTTCCTTCACAGGTAAGTGAAATTCAGAGCCCCAGGTCCGGTTGTAGGCTCTCCTCCAACATTGTTGCTTCGGCGCACATTGGTCCTCGAGCGGCTCTCACACTCACGGAGTCTGTTAGCGGCTCTGAGCTCTGCACCGACAGGTCTGGCCTCCAGCGGCCCCTCACTCTGGTACGATCCTGGTGACAGCCCTGCTGCTAGCTCTGTGCCACAAGGCCAGAGCTCACGGACACCAGCACATCTGCTGCCGTAGCCTCAACCTGACGTTCAGGGCATGCCTTGCGCTGTTTCGACCGAGCAAATCTGTTAAATTCAGATTATGTCTCCGATTACTCGGGCGACCGTGGCTCAGGTGGTAGTGGGTCGTCTTCTGATCGAGAGGTTGGGGGTTCGATCCCAGTACCTGACTATGTGTCGAAGTGTCCTTGGGCAAGACACTGAACCCTAAGTTGCTCCCAGTGGTCGACTAGCGCCTTGCATTGCAGTCCTGTCCCATTGGTGTGTGAATGTGAGAGTGATTGGGTGAATGAGCTGTTATGTAAAGCGCTTTGAGACTGCTTCAGTGTGGTGATAAAGCGCTATATAATTCAAGTCCATTTACCATTTACCATTTACTCAGATTGATGGCTTGATGACGGGCGGAGGTGGAGTGTTCCAAGGCAGGTTGGTGAGAGGCTGCTGGGATGCAGACCTCTGACGCTGTCACATAAATTATTTGGAAATGTCAACGATGTTCCTCTCTCTGATCCACTTCCTCTCGTCTCTTAGGGGACATCATGTCCTGGTGAGGACAGTATCACGGTGGTGGCGTATATCAACCACCAAGCTGGCTTATATGCTCCCGTCGGCTGCTGGGGTTGCGATCATCTCCTCTCTCTGAGAGCGATGCTTTACTCCCCTCTCTGTCAAGAGTGAGGGAACAGGGTCATGCACTGATCATGGTGCGTCCCTCACTGGCTAGCCATGCAGGAGGAAGCAGGAGGAATGATCTTCCACCCACACCCAGAGTGACTGGGACTGTGGGCTTGGCCCCTGAATGGCTCCATCTGTCAGCGATGGGACCCTCAGAGTGTGTGATCTCCAGCTTCCACTAGCTCTATTTATGATTGCAAGTGGAGGGTTCTTTGTCATAAATATGAGTGAGATATCTCTCTCATATTACTCATGAAACCGGCGTTATGTAAATAACCTTCAGTGTTTCGAGGGTTGGTTCCCCCAGGGATGTCACATCCCTTTTCAGGGCCCTGGGGCAGTGAGTGATGTTATCATCCCTGCAGGGCCTGATTGACAAGCACGTAGACTGTTCCACTGTGAAAGTGTATTTGGGGGCTATCGCAGCCTGTCATGTGGGCTTTGGGGATAAAACGATGAGTCAGCGCCCGCTGATTGGCCTTTTTTTTTTTTATTAAGGGAGCACACCCCCATGACCAGACCGCTGGTTCCACCGTGGGATCTGGCAGTGGTTCTTATTACAACCTAATGATAATTAATTATTTTAATTAACAATGATTATTATTGATTGGGGGTTCTTTTTCATAATATGAGTGGGACATCTCACTCATATTAATCATATTACTTACAGTATATACATAACTTAGAGATCTTAAGCATCACCCCTTGAGCCACTGGAGGAAGCTAGCCCTAGGGTTGCTTCACTGTGAGCTGTGTTGTTACTAGCACTGGCTTCAGCTAAGCGGGTTAATAATATCTCGGTTCACCCGTCATGCACTCAGCTCTTCCCGGGCGATGTGAGGATGATTTTGAAGCCCAACTCGACCTTTGTGCCGACGGTGGTGGACTCTTAATTTCCCTTGACCTGTTGGCCTTCCTGCCTCACAGGATGAGAAGCGGTCTAATTTGTCATGTTCAGCGGTCTAATTTGTCATGTTCAGCGGTCTAATTTGTCATGTTCAGTCCATGTACATGAACATGTAGGGGGCCTCAGGAGGAGCGATCAGCTGTTCATCTCCTGGGCTAATTCACACAGGGGGAAGCCTGTTGCTTATGGGGGCAATGGGGGTCATTGCTTTGGCAATGGCTCCTCATTACCAAGCAGACCCCAACGAGGGCTGGGGTCTGCGGCTGCCTGAGGGCCTGCACGCACACTCGACTGGATGTCCCACCACGTCCTGGGCCTTGTTCAGGAGAGTGTCTGTTCAGCACATCTGTGCAGTGGTGAGTTGGTCCTCACCCCTCGCGTTTGTCCGGGTTTACATGTTGGACTGTTTGCTGTCCTGATGTATAACGGACTCTGCCTTGTCAACCCTTCTTGCTCAAATGAGTGAAAAGAGGTGCTTATTTTGAATGAGGAACTGTACATCTGCTCCTCTCTTAGAGAGGGTGGGAGTGTCCCTGGTGGATGGAACTTTCTGGCAATTCAGGGCTTGGCAGATTGAGAAAATTGCTTCTGAGGGCTACAGGAAGTGTGTATCCCATAGTGAGACATCTCACTCTTATTTCTCATAGAACCGGAGTTATATAAATAACCTAAAGTTATTAGTGTTTAATTTCCCTCTACATTCAGATAGTGTTGAACTCAGGCCCCAAAGAGCTGCTGTAACATATATATTACATGTTGCCTTATTCTCCAAGAGTTTTGGCAGTGAGACGTCAAAAAGTAGAACAGGTCAATTTTATTTATTTCTTTGGACGGAGAAGCAACAGCATTTCTCTTAGAAATTATTCTAGAAAATGTTAATGCTAACCATAGAGTTAATGATGCAGTTGAATGTTTAAATCCTGTTTGCACCTAAACACAGTTGTCTTTGCACTAATGCTAAGTTTAAACCATTTCACTGTTGTTGTGTTTTTCTTTATTTTTGTAGTTTATTGCTCCCCTTCTCTGGTCTCTTTCACCAGAGAAGAACTATTACAAGTTGGACAGTCCTCTGCTGATCTTTTTTCACCGGTTCTCATTGAACCAGAAAGTTATGCAGAGATTCTCACCGGAGGAGCAGCAGCTCTCTATGGAATTTGCAGGAGACGCCGCAGACGGGGTAAACGAGCAGGCGCGCTCGTCAAACTGAGGCAGCGGGGATTACGCACTGCGCTTCCATCCATTCACCTGGCGAATGTCCGCTCACTGGCAAATAAAATGGACGAACTGCTGCTCCTAAACACCAGAAACTCGGACTTTTGCAGATCCGCCGCCCTGTGTTTTACTGAAACCTGGCTCAGTGAACTCATCCCGGACAGCTCTTTACATCTACCGGACTTTCAGCTCCTCAGAGCGGACCGCGTAAAAGAGCTCTGTGGGAAGACGAGGGGCGGTGGAATATGCTTTTACATTAACCAAGGTTGGTGTACAGATGTCACAGTGTTGAAACAGACGTGTAGCCCTAATCTGGAGAGTTTTTTTATAAACTGTAAACCGTTTTATTCTCCACGGGAGTTCTCCTCGTTTGTTATGGTCGGTGTTTACATCCCACCTCAGGCTTGCGTAACAGAGGCGTTACAGCACCTGGCCGACCAGATAGCAGACGTGGAGAAACAACATCCCGACTCTTTGCTAATCATTCTCGGGGATTTTAACAGAGCAAATCTAACCCACGAACTCCCTAAATACAGACAGCATATAAAGTGTCCCACCAGGGGTGCTAACACACTGGACCACTGCTACACTGTAATAAAGGATTCATATCACTCTGTTCCCCGTGCAGCTTTGGGGCTCTCTGATCACTGTCTGATTCACCTCATCCCGACCTACAGGCAGAAGTTTAAATCTGCTAAACCTGTAGTAAGGACTGTAAAGAGGTGGACAGAGGAGTCAAAGCAGGAGTTACAGGACTGCTTTGACTGCACTGATTGGAGTGTTTTTGAAGCTGCATCAGACAACCTGGATGAACTGACTGATACTGTGACATCTTACATCAGCTTCTGTGAGGACATGTGTGTGCAGACCAAGACTTTCTGCACATACAACAACAACAAACCCTGGTTCACACCTCAACTTAGGATGCTACGTCAGGCTAAGGAGGAAGCCTACAGGAGTGGGGACAGGGACCTGTTCAGGCAAGCCAAGTACACACTATCCAGGGAGATCAAAGTAGCCAAGAGGTGCTACACTGAGAAGCTAAAACAAAGCTTCTCAAACAAAGATCCCTCTGCAGTGTGGAAAAGCCTGCATGAAGTTACCAACTATAGGAAACCCTCCCCCCACCCTACTGGTAACAAAAGACTAGCTAGAGACCTGAACAGCTTCTACTGCAGGTTTTCACACCCACCCCCCAGCTCATTAGCATCAGCCCATCACCTGGACTCTGCCCTTCCTGCTCCCCCTACTTCCCCCCCTACCTCTCCCTCTGTCCCCCCACCTGCCCTGAAGATCAATGAAAGAGATGTGTGCCAGCTTTTCAAAAAACAAAAGATCAAAAAGGCTCCAGGACCAGACGGAGTGTCTCCCTCCTGCCTGAAAGCCTGTGCTGAGCAGCTGGCCCCCATCTTCACACGGATCTTCAACACATCACTGGAGCTGTGTGAAGTACCTTCCTGCTTCAAAAGTTCCAGCATCATCCCAGTCCCCAAGAAACCTGCCATCACAGGACTTAATGACTATCGACCCATTGCTCTGACGTCTGTAGTCATGAAGTCCTTTGAGAGGCTGGTTCTGAGCCACCTGAAAAAGATCACAGGACCCCTGCTGGACCCCCTGCAGTTTGCCTATCGGGCAAACAGGTCTGTCGAGGATGCAGTCAACATTGGTCTGAACTACATCCTGCACCACCTCGACTCCCCGGGGACCTACGCTAGGATCCTGTTTGTGGATTTCAGCTCTGCGTTCAACACCATCATCCCGGACATCCTTCACCAGAAACTCACCCAGCTCACAGTGCCGGCCTCCACCTGTCAGTGGATCACCAACTTCCTGACTGACAGGAAGCAGCAAGTAAGGCTGGGAAGCATCACATCTGGCACCCGGTCACTCAGCACTGGCGCCCCCCAGGGGTGTGTTCTCTCCCCACTGCTATTCTCCCTCTACACCAATGACTGCACCTCAGGGGACCCCTCTGTGAAACTCATGAAGTTTGCGGATGACACCACCGTCATCGGTCTCATCCGGGACGGGGACGAGTCTGCCTTCAGACGGGAGGTGGAACAGCTGGCTCTCTGGTGCAGTCAGAACCACCTGGAACTGAACCCACTCAAGACTGTGGAGATGACAGTGGACTTCAGGAGAAATCCCCCCCCACTCCCCCCCCTTACCATTTTAAATAGGGAATTGGCTACCGTGGACTCCTTCAGGTTCTTGGGATCCACAATCTCACAGGACCTGAAGTGGTCCTCCCACATAGACTCAACCAGGAAAAAGGCACAGCAGAGGATGTACTTCCTGCGTCAGCTGAGGAAGTTCAACCTGCCCCAGGAGCTGCTGATAATGTTCTACACCTCCATCATTCAGTCTGTTCTGTGCACCGCCATCACTGTCTGGTTTGGATCTTCAACCAAACTAGACAGACACAGACTACAAAGGATAGTCAGGACTGCAGAAAAGATCATTGGTGTTGATCTGCCCTCCATCCAAGACTTATACCTGTCCAGGGTCAGGAAACGGGCAGGTAGCATCACTGCAGACCCCTCTCACCCTGCACACAATCTGTTTAAACTCCTCCCCTCAGGCAGACGCTACAGATCACTGTACGCCAAAACTACCCACCATAAAAACAGTTTCTTCCCCCAGGCTGTCACTCTGATCAACACTAAACAGTCAAAGAGTGTCAGTCCTGTTTCTGTGGAAAAACCCTGGAACCAAACATAACAACCCTGGATCAATCTGACACTGAGAATGTTCATGTACATACCTTTAATTTAAATGTTCTCCTGCACTACTTATCAATGCTCTACTGCACTATTTTCCTTTTATTATTATTATATTTTATTATTATCTTTCTTTTCTATTATCTTTTTTCGTTCTTTTTATCTTATTTTTTTTAACTTTTATTTTGTATTTGTTTATTTTTTTTATACTATTATTATTATTATTATTATTATTATTATTATTATTATTATTATTATTATTATCATCTTGTTATTTGCACATTCTAGTCTAACTACTGTTTATATTTATACTTATGTTTATACTTATCATCTCTTCTAGTTGATTGTTTATTATTGAATGTTTCACTATTGGAGAGAGCACAGTTGACCGAGTCAAATTCCTCGTGTGTACAACATACACTTGGCCAATAAAGATGATTCTGATTCTGATTCTGATTCTGATTCTGAAATAGTGACAGTGTCTGAGAATCTGTCACAGGATGAGGGTCAACAGGGGAAGCCGAGCCACTTCTCAAAAACACTTCTTTCATCATGTGTCTACTTCCACTTTTCTGTGCTAGCAAGTAGCAGTTCAACATTTTCTCTGTCCTGACGATGGTGAAACGGAACAAGTCTTTTCGCTTTTTGCCCTTATAAAGTAATGTCAGCATCACCTTCATAGGTTCACAATGCTTGTTCTGCATTAACATCACTGTCCACTGTCCTTCCTGAAGATTCTCAACATCATCCATTTGTGTTTGTAATGTCATTCACATCATCTCAACAATAGCATAGGAGCTCATGCTGTAGACCGCGTTGGAATATGATTGTAATATTAATGATAACAATAATAACAATACAAAATTATAATAATAATAATAATAATAACAGGGATGCACCAAAATGAAAATTCTTGGCCAAAACCGAGAACCAAAAATGAAAATACCAAGGCCAAAAAGCGAAACACCGAAAGAAATTCTTATTTAAATTATTAGTCCCATTGCATTTATGGCTCTGAATGTGTACTAACCTCACTCAAATTAAAACATTGCAATTAAATGATTTAATATTAATGTTTCAAAGAATAAATACAGTACATTCAAAATATGAAAATATTTATTTTGCACTGAAATTCCAACAATGTACAATATAACGTAGAACAAATTTAAATGTTGAACTTGTCCCCACTCATACATTAAATAATGTTGTGCAGGCCTATTGTACTGCTGGGAGAAAATCAAATTAAATATGTTCTCTCATTAAATCACAAAGTGCATTTAAGAGACGCACACGCTCTGTGTGCATCATTGATTGTGTGCACTGGTTTAATCCCAGCCATGTCATGATCTTTATAACGCAGACCAAGTACGTATGTCCTGATGTAGTAAACCATCTCTGTGAAACGTGCGCTGAGAAACTGAAACCAGATTCATGCACAGCTGTTTCGCTTTGTTAGCCTTTTTTCGGTGGTCAGAATTTTGGTGCATCACTAGATAATAATACATTTTATTTAAGGTACCTTTCAAGTTACCCAAGGTCACCGCACAATCAAAGATGAAAACAAGTTAAAAACATACAAAGAACAATAAAACATTTAAGGAAAATAAGCATGTTTATGATGAAATGATGGATTTTGTTTGTCCTGCAGTGGAAACAGGAAAATCCTTCTCACTGGGTCTCACCTGGAGTTTGTTGAAGGTGTCGTTCACAGCCATAACCTGCAGGAGGTTCAACTTCCCAGGAACGCCAGCCCTCAGGTGCTCCTGCACACACACACGCTGGGATTAACACATGATCTAAGAAAATTCTGTTATTGGATTAGCGTCCAGGAATATGTGTTTTTAGGAATTCACCAGGGAGCCATAACACTATGTCTACTGATCACTTCCCGTTAGTGGGTGGGATTAGGATGAACCCAAGGGTCAGTTGTGCAACTTGTTGACTGTCCCTAAATTCACTATTATAGGAAATGCAGAAACTGGGTCATGAGCATCCAAAACTAATGCAGCCGTATAAGTTAAAGATGAGGTTGCTCAGCGAGGATTCAATAATTCCAATTCAGAGACTAAATGGACACAATTGTTGCACATTTCCTTTGGGTGTCCACAAGGCAACAGCCTGTAGCAGTACAAAGTTGTAAAAAAACACCAGCTGCTCTCTCATTGGTCAGATCCCAGAAGAAAATAAGTTGTATAAAACAACACCAACAACATGCCTAGGTAGTTTGTTTTGCACTTTTCTATGGCTACTGTGTCAATCAAATGAAAAAATAATGTCAGAATGTCGCTCCCCCCTCATTTTTACAAAATGCATAGTTATTTTTTTAATTAAAACTTTATTATTGCTGTTCTAAAATATGTGATGTTTATGTATTATAAAGTTAAATATTGTAGTTTTTCATCATACTTTTTCAATGAAAGTTACATTTTTCATCTGTTCAATGAATGTTTGTTTGGATGGAGGGGCTGAAAATGTTTAATTCTTCAAACTTGAGAAGCATTGATTTAGGTGAAGTCTTTTTCTGTCTTATTTTGAAAAGCAGGTATATGATACCAAATGTTTTCCCTTAACCACTGCAGAATCTCACCTACGACACACCAGCAGTTAAACACAATTTGGGCATTTCCACCAGCTCAGTCTTCCTCAAAGTAGCCAATCAGACTCTGCGTTGCAATTTAGAAATGACCTATTATCCAGACCCTGAGTTCACCAGCTTCTCATCCGGAACAACTGGCAATGATGTCCGCATCATCATACAAGTGAGGATAAGCTCTTCACCTTTGTGAGCACAATCAAAAAATTTGGAGCTTTTAATAGAAAATGGTCAAACATTTGTTTGGTTTGTCATTTCAGAAAAAAACTGACCAGCTGGAGATCAAACCCTCTGAGTTGACAGTGTGGGGTGTTCAGGGGGAGAAACAGTATCCGTGCATCATGAAGAACAAAAAAAACTTGTTCATCTGTTACATTCAAAGCGCATCCAAAGCTGAATTTCACAGTATAATGGTAAATACTTTAGAACCACTTGGTGCTTTACAAAAAGAGACAAAATAAATATAAAATGTTATTTGTTATCACTAGTGTTGAGAGCAACAGCCTTACTGGTAAGTGGCAGTTCAGAGTAACGTAATGAACTACTTTGTGCTCATCTGTAAAAGAGTCTCACCATGTAAACAGAGCAGAGAGGGACAGGCATCGCCATAACCACAAACTGTAATAGATAACCAGAGACTGGCTTCAAACACTTTTTTGTATTAAAGCTGCTGAGGATGAACATTTTTAATCTAATAAAGACATAGTGTAGACATCGTAGATGAAAAAATGAAAGATAATTTGATTAACAAAAAAAAGATGTAAAAGATTAAAAGCTTGTTTTCATCTCCATTGTAAACATTCGGTTTATTGAGTTTGTCAGAAAAGTTTCACGCATTGCATTGTGGGATTTGGAGTCCCGTAGACAAATGTATATAAGTGTTTTTTACTTAACTATACCTTGATTTCTTGTGTTTGCCCCCCTAAACTGTGCCTACTTGACTTACAACCCATTTATGATGCAGCTGTACATCATGGATCGCTACTTGGTTAAAACCAGATAATCATCCAACAAAAGGAACTGATTCAATTTCCTCCGTCAAATCCACCCAAAGTTCCACAAACACAGGGACAGAGATGAATCTGTAGCAACGACTATGAACTGGAAAAATAGAGGAAAAACAATTACTGTTCTCCTAGTCTGTTGAAGAAACACAAGAAATCACGGCAAGAATGAAGTAAAAACACTTCAGCGTATCAGTCTGCAAGACTCCACATCCCACAATGCAAAGAGCAAGACTTTTCCGACGATGTCAATTTCAATATTTTTTTCAAGCAAATTATATTTAATGTGGTCTAAACTGCCTTTATCTGTTTTATCTTGAAGTGCAAAAATATTTGAATATTTAGTTTTATTTTGCAGGTGAAATTTGGAGGTAGGACTGTAACACTGGAGCAACAATCTGCAGCTCTTATCTTTCTAGTGCTGCTCGTCCTCTTGCTGATTCCTCTGATCATTGTTGGTACGTGTGAGCAGACACGCTCTGACTGAGAGGGTTTGCTTGTTTCTGACCTGGAGCTTTCTTTCTTTCTCAGTGGTCATATTTGTTTACCGAAGCAAGCAGAAGAAGCTCAATGCTCAGATGAACAAAGTTGTTGAAGACCTGGAACTGGACATCAGGAATGACATTTGACAAGGTCGCTCACAGTAGACCCTGTCAGATCTGAAACATCATGATGCGTAGATTCATTGTATTGTCTTGTATTGGAAGTGAAACGTCACTTGTGTGTATTTCCCAGCTTTTGTTGATTTGCAGACAGAGAAAACAGAGTTATTAGAAAACATTGGTACGATTCCCTTCCTGGACTATAAGCACTTTGCTTCCAGAATCTTTTTTCCTGAGGTAAAGTGAAGCCTAGCTCCCAGAATATTACTTATCGGATGAACACTTTCCATCAACATCCTTTTCTTTTCTCCAGAGTGAATCTCTGATGGCCATGTGTGTCAAAGACATTTATTTATTTATTCAGTTTATTTCCGACATGGTTACATTCACTTTTTTTTTTTTTTACATTTTTTTTTTTTTTTTTGTACATGCCGAAAAAGGAGACGAGAGAAGCAGTTTGCTTATCTGGGTCCCGTCCCCTGTTTTACTATCGCAAATTTACATGGGTTTACATGTCTCTCTGGTCAAACATTCTTGAGTTGTTCTGAACAGTCCTTTTTTGTGTATTCTCATCTGTAGTCAGTGTTGTCTTGTTTTTATTCCTCCTCCTTTCTATCGTTGTTCATGTTGGCCTTGTTCCCTGCCAGACGTTGTTAGCATTCCTCCAGTTCAAGAATAGTTCCTCTTTCGAAGGTGTTTGGAAGGTTTTTCCCTTTTCATCCATAATGTCACCACTCGGGAATGTCTCTTTTGGACACACAAGTTTGCAGCTTGTTTTGTCTCTACATCAAGGTTAATCCAGCTGTTGTTAGTTCTATTTGCAGTGTTGTATTTTCCACTGTTAGATTTAACTTGTATAAACACATTATTATATTTTAGTTCATAAGCAAGGTAGTAATTTCATTGTATTATATCTTAGTTCATAAGCAAGGTAGTAATTTCATTGTACGGGAAAACATGTTTCTAACTGCACATATGACAATAAACATTTTGAATTTAAATTTAATGTAATCCTTAATCACCCCACCACCTAGCAATTGAAATGAATAAATGACAGACCTTTTTTACTCTTGGTTTCCACATTTAATTCAGTCTCCGTAAAATAATCACAGTCTGAGTTTTGTTTCCAGTGTTTATATAGATCTGGGTCCATATCCATGATAACCATCAGTAATGTTGTTGTTTAGGTGGATCCTTCGTATTTTCCCAAGTCTTCCATTGTTTTGATGAGGATTGGTTTTCCGTTCTCTTCTCCCCGTGGTGTGATATAAATCCTGCAGTTTCTTGTCCACGTCCTCACAATTTTTCCTCCTTTTTTTATTTGGCGTGCCTTCCATGCAATGCTTGCATTTTGTTTCGTCAGGTTTTCATTAATGTACACCTTCGTTCCCTTCAGTTTATTTCCTTGCTTCAATAGTTCTCCTTTGAATTTCATATTCGTGAAGGTTATTTTTACAGCTCTGTTATCATTTTTCTTTGGCAGGAGATGGCAGGAGTTGATGTTGTCAGGGTTCAGGACAATGTCCTTCAACTTCAGGTAGTCAATGACCTGTTGTTCAATCGATTTTGTTTCTTCGTCACTCGCGTAACTCCTGGGTTTAATCTTTAGGCCTGATGATGACATCTTTCTCTCTTTCCTTTTGTTCCAGCTGTTCAACCCTGGCGTTCAACACTTTTATCTCTTCAGCATTTCTTTCATTCTTTTCTTTCAGTACCTTTGCTTCGCTTTGTAGGTTTTCCAGTGAGTTTTCCAGCGTCTTTTCCAACGACTTTATCTCGGCAGATAGGTTTCGTAGACCCTCGCGTATCATCTCCTTGACCTCTTCCAAACCCGAATTGGGTTCTGAAGGGCCTCCTTGCAGTTTTTTCACCATTTTCCTTCAGTCTTGGGCCCAATTTTTCAGGCTGTTCAGCTGTAGCCAGCTGTAGCCAAGGTCGTGTTATCGGAGCGAATGAAAACACGTCTGCTCTCTCCAAAGACCAGAGACATACTTGACATGGGTCAGGTAGAGTTGGATCCAAGCTGTTCCAGCTGTATCTCCTTCACTCTCTGTCGTGTTCACTGATGTGTTTCATTTTAAAATCAGGATTTAGTGAAAGTTGAGCTGGACAAGTCCTGCCACAGGGTTTGTCCAAACTGATCCAGGACCAGGTTTTCCTGACCTCCATGGTCAATGCTCTGGAGGAGCAGAAGAGCTTCACTATCAAAGACAAGTCAGTTCCATCTTCTTTACTCTACAAAGTACAAGTGGAATAGAAACAGTATTTAGTGTTGTGGTTCTCAACCTTTTGTGGATCGTGACCTCATTTTTATATCGAGAATTTCTGGCGACCCTAACCAGACATTTTTTCGAGTTAGTTTTTGATCATGTTTGAGCTTAGATATTGTTTTTTTTAACAACATTTTCTTGAACTAGAGTCACAAAGTGAAAGTATAGAAATACAGTTGTTAGGAAAAAAAAGAATAGTTAAGAAACTAAAAAAATCCATATCAGGCATCCCCATTTAAAATCCAAGCAACCCCACATGGGGTCCCCACCCCAAGTTTTAAAGACATTGATTTAGTGGCTCCTGAATAGATTAATTTCTATAGTTTTTATCATTTTCTGGTCATATCACACCTAGAGTGGGACCAAGACTGACACTTTATTTGTACAAATCCACTCTCTCTCTCACTCTCTCTCTCTCTCTTTCTCTCTCTCTCTTTCTCTCTCTCTCTTTCTCTCTCTCTCTCTCAAGTACCCCCTATAGTGACATCGAGTACCCCTAGGGGTACATGTACCCGCATTTGAGAAATATTGCTCTACAGAACTATTTATCTTGTACATGTACTATATGTTAATTGACTGGCTGTTCTGTCTTCTGTTCCAGATGTGCGTTGGCATCTCTTCTGACTGTGGCTCTTCACAGCAACTTACTGTACCTGACGGAGGTCATGGTAGTCCTGCTCAAAGTTCTGATGCAGAAGAACAGCAACATGCAGCCCAAACTTCCGCTGCGACGCACTGAATCCACAGTGGAGAAGCTGCTGACCAACTGGATGTCCATCTGCCTCTACGGCTTCGTCAGGGTCAGTTTCATCTCTCTCTTTAAGGTCCAACATCTGCTCCAAAACACTCTGTTTCTCATGGGATTGTGTGTTCTACCTTGGAGATATCTCAACCATTCAGGGGCGGATTCACAAAAGGTTTAGTGATCTTAAAACGTGTGCAAACGTCACTTCACACACTAATAAGGAGTACAAAGCCGAGGGAATCAGGACTGCGTGTCTTCAGCGTGTCAAAATAAGCCCTCATTCCATTTAGTGCGTTTCCCTCTAATGAATATGCATAGTAGGTGGATCTCCCAGGTGGAGCAAAAATATGGGAGGAGGAAATGCAGATAAATGAATGCAGGGGGCCCAATGCAATTTATAAAATCTGGAACTGTTTGCGATGATTGTTTTAGTACGAAAAAATAGTACAACTGAGACGCAGGTGCAGACACACGCAGTGTGTGTGTGCCATGCGTGTGTGCGTGCGTGTGCGAAAAAGAGGGTCGTAGAGTCGGATATATGGATATGAACATGGATTGATGTAGCTTCATGCTCACTGCTGCACTGATCTCCTTTCTCTCCATGTTTTGACCATCAAAGTCTTGTGTCATGTTGATGTCAGGCCAGAATCAGCAGATCAGATGCGTAATTTATGCATGATCACTGACATATGAGAGTGTGCGTGACATAGCGCTGCTCAGTCTTGCACTGGATGATGGTCAGTAGTTCATCTTCAAAGAATGTAGACTGATTGACAGACTGTGTCGCTGTATTAACTCAAATCAATGGTAGATCAATAGTCCTAATCTGCCTATTTTGCCTGCAGTGATCAGAGCAAAGTTACAGGACTGGATAGAGCACCCACTTTAAATGAGGGGGGGGAAAATATTATTAAGGTTTAAAGTTGTTGTCTTTTTTAAAAAAAACAAACATTTTATTTGTTTGTTTAGTTTTCTACATGATGAAACGTTTGTGCAGCAAACAGAAAAGTCCATCTGCCTCAAATGTAACTTCTCCATATTAAACGAGCAAAACGCTAATTTGAATAGGGGTGGTCTGCACCAGTTCTGCTTGTGCACTAATCATTGCTGCAATCTTAGTGAATTCCACGCAGCAGGTGAGGAAACTCCGTCACTAAAGGATTTAGAGAAGCAACTGAATTACCAGCCTTTATTTCAGATCTTAGAATAAGGTGTTATGAAGGCTGTCATTAGGCGTCGTTCGTTAACGAAACCCTAACCCTACCCTAACCCTTCATTACCCTAACCTTAGCCCTAACCCCACTAGATCCCTCCACCTAACCCAAAAAATGCCAACATAGCTCCAAAGGTTTCATAATTTAGCAAACAACACATAATGTTAGCCTTGCATATAATTGTTTTGACTGTAAAGTGTCTTTGAATTTTTTGAAAATGCTTATAAATAAAATTATTATTATTATTATTATTATTATTATTATTATTATTATTATTATTATTATTATTATGTATAAAACTTCAACTTAAGTGTCATTGATGATTCTAACTCTAGGACCAGATTTCAGTTTGCCGTGGTTTAAAAACGTTCTATTCGGCACATGCTCCTACTTTCAGTTCATTCAAATCTTGCAACCTTATCTTCAGCTTTTTTTTACATAAGGTTACTGCATTCATAAAAAGTAAAAACTTCTGAAGGAGGTAAAGATACATTGACACTTTGGTCTAATATGTAAATTCATGACCAAATAAATACATCAGTTCAAATAATTTAATTAAATACAGTTTAAATATTTATTAACATTCTGTATATTGTCCCTGTAAAGATAATAATGAAATTAGGATTAGTAAACTAACAAACAATACAAATCTTCACAATCTTCTGTCCATAGCCACCACCATTATACCTAAGCTTCATGCTTGTCACCTGACTGGCTTGATTACACAACACAAGCAAAATATACACAACTACAACTTCACATCTCACTCTCACTTTGGAATGGTCAGCTCTTCTGCACCCTTTCCATTTCCTGCCTTGGGTCTCTCCTCCCTGTTCCCTCCCCCCTCAGTGGTTGTGGCACTGCCCTCTCTTTTTATATCCACCCTAAAACAAAGTTTTTCTTAAACTTCCTTAGGGAGGGCTGGTGATGGTCACAGTTATGCAATAAAATAAATTCCTTTATTTAATTGCAATAACAAAACATGCATAACTTTTTTAAAAAGAGTGCAATCCTTGTAGTGTTGACCTCTGACAGCATGTGCAGACAAGAAAAAACAAAACAAAAACAAAGAATCACTAACAAATGCTCTCATTTTGACCGCTGACAGTTCGCAGAGCTGCCGTGCCTTTGACTTCCTGTTTGTGGTGTTGCAGGAACACGTGGGGCAGCACCTGTTCCTGATGGTGAGCGCCATCTCACAGCAGATCTGCAAAGGCCCAGTAGACTGTGTGACAGAGAAAGCCCTGTACACTCTGAGTGAGGACTGGCTGCTGTGGCAGGCCCCAGACTTCAGCTCCCTGGTACACACACACACACACACACACACACACACACACACACGCACGCACGCACACACACGCAGACACGCACACGCACACACACGTAGAAGTGATCATTAACACTTCCTCTTCACCACTTTAGTTTCTGCTCTGCTCAGCACAGTTACACGATTTGTCAGCATAATGTGATGTAGTGTTCAATCCTCTGAAGAAATAATGAAATAATTATATTCTTATTTTAATCATCAGAGTTTAGATCAGATAATAATGACATAATCTTGTTTAAAGCGTTACATAGTCCAGTGTTACTAATAAACAACAATTGTAATGGTGTGGGAATGTATGAACTATGGAAACTGTCACATTCCAACACACAACACCTCCTTTGGACAATCAGCCTTTTCTGTTATAAGAGTTCAAATCTGGAATATTGTCCCCACAGAGCTGAAGATACAACGTGATTTTAAGGAATTCAACAAAGGAATTAAGTCATGGCTGAAGGAGAAACAAACTGCTCCCGCTTAGAAAACAAACGCTGACATGAGGGTTGAGGTTAATTACATTTTTCAGTTACAATTCCGTTTTACAATTCAATTACGATTACACTGACCAGCAATTTTTCTAATTACAGTTCAATTACAATTTCATTTTATTCTCAGAAAGTCAATTAAATCTACGTTCTACATTATTCAAGTTCAATTACAATTACTCACAATTACTGAGCCTGGAATAAATAACCTAATGAAAGTGAATCTTCCTCTTGTGTCAGCTTTCTGTTAGCATCTCTTATGACCACTCCTAAATCAGCTGTAAAAGACACTAAAAACTAATGTCTATCATATTATTTATTTCATATCTATTGGTTACCTTGTTAGGCTTCCTAATCAATGAAAATTGTCTGAGCCTTTTTTGTGTCAGTATACTCCTCAATTTAAATTTATTTTATGGTAAATGGTCAAAATGTGGGAAAGTTTAATAAAGTAAAAATGGCATTTGTTTCTCTTTGGTTTTAAAATGATGTTGAAAACAAACAATTGGAGTGAATGATGCAGAGTTATAAAGGTCTTATTTAAAACAGATGGTTAGAAGTTTCTCAGAAAACCAACAGGATGTGTGTGGGTGCGTGTGTGTGTGTGTGTGTGTGTGTGTGTGTGTGTGTCTGTGGTTTCCAGAGGCTGAAGGTGTTGTTTGCTGTGGGCACTGATGGGGGGGTCAGTGAGCCCCTGGAGGTGGGCGTGCTGAGCTGTGACACTGTGGAACAGGTGAAGGAGAAGATTCTGTCCACCTTTAAATCCAAGTTTGGTTTCCCCTTCAGCACCTCCCCCAGAGACGCCTGCATCGGTGTGTGCACGTGTCACTCCTCTGTCTCATCAATGTGAAAATCAGACTGACCTGTGTATTATGCATCAGACTAAAAAACAATGATCTTTGTTGTCGTTTTGCATATTTTTCCATCATTACTATAGTTCTATGGGATTTGTTGTGTATGTGTTTTTGTTTCGTGTGGTTTCTTTTGAGTCATTTTGTGTGTTTTGTTTTGTTTTGTTTTGTTTTGTTGTTGCAGTTTTGCGTGTTTGGACTGCATTTCTGTTCTGTTCTTTAATTTTGTTTGTGTTTTTTGCAGTTTCTCATATTTTCAGAGTCATATTTTGTGATTTTGTTGCTGCAGTTTTGTGTGTTTACCGAGTCATTTCTTACGTTTTTGTTGTATTTTTGTTAAGTCATTTTTGTTGTTGTTTATTGAGTCATTTTGGGTGTTTTTAGTGTTGAATTTTGTGTGGTTTTTGAAGTCATTTGTGTATTTTTGTTATTTTCTTCATTCTGTGTTTTTTGGGGGTCATTTGGTGCATTTTCCTTTGAGCATTTACCAGTTGTCAATGTCTGATCGACACTAACAATGACTGGCATCTTTTTATTACATCAGTAGTGTTTTACTCTAAGGTTTAAAATGTTATACCATTTTGTTTCTATGAGTGAGATTTATTTATGTTTAATCACTTTGTTTCTCTGTGGGGTTGGATTGTGCACAAAGAGAATGGAAACATTGAATCTTTCACCTTTCGTCCTTAGAGTATGAAAAGAATGGCACCTTTATTCCCCTTGAGGAAGTTGATGCAAGCTCTGAGGTCATCGGTGAGGTGACGATGCTCAACACACTCAAGCACTATAAGGTGAGTAAATCATTCATTTTAAAGGGAGGTTTTCTCAGGGGTGTCAAACTTATTTTGGTTCACGAGCCCATACAGTATGTGATCCAGTTTGATTTCAAGTGGGTGGAAACTGAAAAAAACTGTGTTTTTTAAAGAAATATAGAATTTAATGTGCCATCTATAAACAGTGTATTTAGGTAACTTTCAATATCAGAGCAAAAAAGTTACAGGTATCCGTAAGTCCAGGATCTTCACATCAAAATTCCTAATTGTTGCTTTCACAGTTTCTCCAAAAATTATGATGTAGGAGACAAAATTTGTCTGAATCTAATTGGATTGTTTCAGAGAAATTCTAGGTTTTTGCCAAATTTGCAATTCAAAAATGAGTGCAATCATTGCTGAGCACAGAACAGCTGCCATCCTTGGCCAATATTGAATACATTTATACTTAACTGTTTTCTGTAAATGTGCATTTTAAAAAACATCCTCCCACGTGCCAAAGTAGATGCTCTGATGGGTTGGATCTGGCCCATGAGCCTTTAGTTTGAATAGCTGGTAGTGTTTGTCATTAGTACTGTAAAGTGCTTAAAGGCCTCCATTGGTGGAGCACTGACTACTTCAGAATCAAGTGCAGCTTATCTTGGAGGAAATGGGAAGCTCTTTGTTATCACTGCTAATATGAGCACTTGGTGGGAGAGTGTGTAGTCAGGCTTTAGTGGAGTCTCTGTGTCCATCACAACCAAATGTAGTTAAAACAATAAATAAATAAATCCAGACATAAGAATTATATTTGAAGCCAATTTTGACTTTAGTTAATAAAGAGCTGTGCCTAATTTTGTGGCTTTTTAAGATTCCATCAAAACCTGTCAGACTCACACCTTGCTCTTAAAAAACAAATTTCATTTTATTTGAGTTGAGTAAAACACTGTTTGAACAAAAATAATAATAAATATAGCCACAAGCAGTGATAAATGGCCCTTGCCTTCGCCACGCCGGCTTTTGCTGCGCCACCTTTGTCACGCTGCCTTCAAGAAATTGCATCGCCTTCAGCAATCTGCGCCGCCTTTGCCATGTCACCTTCGCTGCACCGCCTTCGCTGTGCCACCTTTAGTTCATACAAAGACCGTGGGCGACCGTGACTCAGGTGGTAGTGGGTCGTCTTCTGATCGAGAGGTTGGGGGTTGGATCCCAGTACCTGACTATGTGTCAAAGTGTCCTTGGGCAAGACACTGAACCCTAAGTTGCTCCCAGTGGTCGACTAGCGCCTTGCATGGCAGTCCTGTCCCACTGGTGTATGAATGTGAGAGTGATTGGGTGAATGAGCTGATATGTAAAGCGCTTTGAGACTGCTTCAGTGTGGTGATAAAGCGCTATATAAATCATGTCCATTTTTACCGTAATATAACAGTGAATTTGATACTATCAATGCATTATTATTGATGTGTTTAGACAGAAATGTATTATTGAGATAGAAACTTAGACATTTTATTTTTATTGGTGTACTAACACATCCAAGAACATTGCTGGAGTAGTAGTAGTAGTAGTAGTAGTAGTAGTAGCAGTAGTAGTAGTAGTAGTAGTAGTAGTAGCAGTAGTAGTAGTAGTAGTAGTAGTAGTAGTAGTAGCAGTAGTAGTAGTAGTAGTAGTAGTAGTAGTAGCAGTAGTAGTAGTAGTAGTAGTAGTAGTAGTAGTAGCAGCAGTAGTAGTAGTAGTAGTAGTAGTAGTAGCAGTAGTAGTAGTAGTAGTAGTAGTAGCAGTAGTAGTAGTAGTAGTAGTAGTAGTAGTAGTAGCAGTAGTAGTAGCAGTAGTAGTAGCAGTAGTAGTAGTAGTAGTAGTAGTAGTAGTAGCAGTAGTAGTAGTAGTAGTAGTAGTAGTAGTAGCAGTAGTAGTAGTAGTAGTAGTAGCATTAGTAGTAGTAGTAGTAGTAGCAGCTCCAGGAAGAGTGTGTAAAGTTTGAGCTGACAATTTTCAAGATTTGGCCAATTTCCTATTAACACAAAATGGAGAGAATCTCGATACAAAACAATACAATAAAAAATAAAACATGCGTCTCATTGATTTTTTTTGATCGAGATGCCAAAACAGAAGTTTGTGAAAAATTCCAAACCTTTTTGATTTTTTTCCCCCCATATTAAATAGTCTTCACTCTGTAGGGGGCGCTAACGTGCTGATTTTTGTATTTCCACATTGAGCTGATGTAGGGTCAAGAGTTTAACAACTGGTTTACATTTGATGCAAATCAATGTTTGTATGTGCAAATGGGAGCATTTAAAAAAATAATAACTTTCAAAAGGTTTTGGCCAAAATGCAATCTATAAATTTTTGATAACTTGATGTCCCACTTCTCTAGATGATCTCCGGTGATTTTGAGCCCATCAGTGAAATGCCCATCGGAGGAGTGCTTTAAAATGCATTTGCCCCATATTAAATTGTCTTCACTTTGTAGGGTTGCTAACACACCAATGTCCGGTTTCCACATTGAGCTGGTTTAGGTCCAGGAGTTTAAGAACTGAGTCACATTTCACGCAAATCCGACTTTGTATGTGCAAATGGGAGCATTTTAAAAAAAAAGATTAGGCCAAAATTCACGGCTCCGCCCTGCAAACACCGTAAAAAAAAATCCATGGCTAACTTTTGATGTCCCACTTCTCCAAGGCAAGGCAAGGCAAAGCAAATTTATTTGTATAGTGCATTTCATACACAAGGCAACTCAATGTGCTTTACATGATAGAACATTCAACTGTTTAAAACCAATAAGAACATTTAAAATCATCAGTAAAATCAATTCAATTCAAATCATCAACAAACACAGATGATCTCCAGCAACTTTGAACCCTCTCGGTGAAATGCCTTAGGAAAAGTGTACTAAAATAGGACATTTGTCTCATATTAAATTCTCTTCACTCTGTAGGGGGTGCTAATGTGCCAATGTTTGTTTTTCCACATTGAGCAAATTCACTGCTCCGCCCTGCAAACACCGTAAAAGTTGTAAAAAATCCATGGATGTCTTTTGGTGTCCCACTTCTCTAGATGATCTCCAGCGATTTTGAACCTCGTCAGTGAAACGCCCTAGGAGAAATGAGTTAAAATACAACGTGAGAGAAAATAGCAATTTCGCATTTTTCAATTTTCAATTGAAGATTATGGACTTCATGTGTATTTTTTTGCATGGTCTTAATAATATGTTTTACTTGTCTTGTCATGGTCTACTTCTGTCTCAAATTTCACGATTCTGCGAGTAATTATTTTTTGGCAATTTCTATCTCGTAATGCATTTTTGGCATACTTGGGGGCGCTGGCGCGTAAAATTTTTGCATTTATAAAATCGGAAATAGCCAGAAATTATAGAAAAGCGCATTTGAATTTTTGAGACTCTTCGTAATGGTTTGGTGGGTGAAAAGTAGGTGAGTTGGTTCTGACACCGGGAAAAAAAGAAAGAAAGAAAGAAAGAATAATAATCCGACCCAATAACAATGTTTTCCCCTTTTTGAGTACCATGAACTATACATTTTCGTAAAGCGCGGGGGCATGCCTACGAAAAGACAAGGGTCCCTGGTCACGGACGGGCATGTGGCATTCGCATAGGCTCCGCCTTTTCCTTCGTAGTTTCCTTCGAGAGCAAAAGGCCCTTCGCCAGCTCGTGGCACTCGGGCCAAACAATTTTCTGGTTGTGTTTAAAAAGTCATGTGCTGGTGAAACTGAGCAACACAAAGTAAAATATTATAATATAATCCTTTTGTCCTGTCAAAGTCAAAGTGGTTTCTAAGAAAGGTCACCCCACTGTGAGCCCTCAGGGAAGTGTGAAAGGTCAGTGAGTGAAAAACACATCCCTGAACTTTAACGTGTGTGATTTTATATAAATCCACTGCACACACACATGCAAATACATTAAGATTTATTGTATTGTCAAATATTGTAACCAACACTAAACCAGATTGAGATGAATTATTCATTGCTGAAGTTTCCATTAGACTTTATGTGTGTCTGCTCTTTTTCTTGTAGATGATGAGAACTTCTCAGGGAAATACTTTCATTTGGTAAGAGACCGTCTGTCCCATTTATTTGCTTTAGTATCTTGTTATTGTGTGTTTTACTCAGGGACCTTTCCCAGGGCCTGTACCACGAAGCTGGATTTCTACTTAGCGCACTAACTTCTGGGATTTATTCCATGTGTGCACTACGGCGCTGGTTAACGCTGGATAATCACAGTGGTAACTAAGGCTGAACAGCTAACCTGGTCGGGACCAAGTTATGAAGTGGATAAGATCTGAGTGACTTTAAAATTTCCGTCTTCTGACAAATCAATTCTCTTGGAAGAGTCAGTTTGGCTGTTGTGACGCAGTCTGTAACCAAACTAAATGGTGATTCCGGTTACACCGGAGGACTCCTGGCGGCTGATGATGGCTGTCGGCTTCAGAAGTTGATCTGGCTTACACAAGCCTGACGGACTTCAGCCACGTTGTGCTGCCGAATCCACCGCAATCTTTTGTCAGATTGGTTCAAATTGCGGAAATTTGCTAACCTTGCTTGCACGGTGGATTCTTCTGGTGTTCACAAGTACCAGAATCCATCTTGTCCTGCTCCAGCCCTTACCCTTCTGTGAGCGAACCGAACCGATTCAAACCAATCATGAGGCATTGTTGTGGTTTAGGGCAGGATTTTTGGATGTGACAAAGGCAGAAGCGCCAAAGCAAAACTGGCACGTGCAGTTGCGGGGAGAGGAACTAGCTGGGATACCGTTATTAGCATAGCTCCGAATCAAAACAGAAAGATGTCGACGCAGGAGGATGATCGTGTGGAAGCTGCTATAAACTCAGTTTTAGAAGAATCCAGCATTTCCTTTTTGAAAAAACAACAGCGAGAGGCACTTTGTGCATTTTTGGATGGTAAAGACGGCAAAGCTGAGCCTTGTTGTTGATGTTGTAGCAGCGCCTCTGTGGCACATGCCGATGGCAACATCATCATTTGTTACCGTGTGAGTGGCTAAAACAAATCATGGTGGACAGGCCCTTCGCCCATTTAGCTTCAAGCATTCTGTTCATGTCCTGCCCTTGTTCCAAAAGGAATGTTTGGTTTGGTGAAGCCCGCTAATGGAGAGATATCCCAGATATACTTATTCAGCTTTGTAGTACAGGCTCCTAGTGTTTGTATCACAGCGTGTTAAGGATAATTGTCTTTTGGATGGCTGCTGTCCTGATGTAGATCGATCCTGAAGTGGACGAAAACCAAAGAAAGAACCCAGAAAGGAAGAAGTTAAAAGTGAAGGAGGTTCACCTCACCAACCTGCTGTCCACCAAGGCAAGAACTGAAAGCACAACCTGTCTGTCCTCCTCACATTTAACCAACAACTCATTCTCACATTGTGTCCAATTCTTCTGTCATGAGGGTTGAAGAAAGTGAATAATGGGTTTTTAAATCTCTCTGAAGGTGGCCGTGCATTCGTTTGTGGAGAACCTTTTCAGAGCCATTTGGGGCCTTTCCGACTGCAAAGCTCCGCATGCTGTCAAATACTTCTTTGACCTGTTGGACAATCAGGCCGACAACATGAAGATCAGTGACCCAGACGTCCTGCACATCTGGAAGACTAACAGGTACAGCTGAGAGCAGCGTTAAAGGCAGTCCATGAGTCCTCTTCTCTAATAACGTGTTGTCTCTAAACCCAGTCTGCCGCTGCGCTTTTGGGTCAACATCCTGAAGAACCCTCAGTTTGTCTTTGACATGGAGAAGAGTCCACATCTGGACGGATGCCTGTCTGTTATCGCTCAGGCTTTCATGGACTGCTTTTCTCTCAGTGAGACACAGCTGGGGAAGGTGTGTGGTTTTCTCACATGATCACCTTACGGCAGGGGTGGACTGGGACAAAAATTCAGCCCTGGCATTTATTATCAGCGGACACCATGTAGAAGCCGTTATTAAGTCAGTGATGCTCAACAAGTGGCTCTTTATGTCTTAATTTTAATTATTATTTCCCCAGAAAACCTTAAAAGGGGGAAACTTTTGAACCCCTTTTTGCCTTTGTCCCAATTTTTCCCCTTTTCAAATAGTTCTGACACTTTTTTTTTTTAGACTTTAGCTCCTTTTGCCAATATATGTCTTGTTTTTTTCTATTGTTTGTCCATTTTTGCAAGTTCTGTTTGACACTTAAATGCAATTTTTGTCCTTTCTTTAATTTTTTGGCTACTTTTTATCTAAATAAGCTAACTTTTACCCAATAAGTACCTCTTTTTTCATTTCTTTCCTATATTTTGCCTGTTTTTGGCCCATTTTAGTCACTTTTCACTCTTTTGGACCATTTTTGGCCATGTGTTACCATGTTTGCCTCAACTAACTCATCAAAAAAATAAAATAAAACGTAGCGGACCGAACCGGCAAACTTCGGGTTGATGGCCCACCGGGACGATGCCCGGGATGCCATATGGCCATTCCACCCCTGCCTTACAGAGAAAGTGCTGTTCCTTTGTTGTTCGTACTGACCTTGATGCTGATCATTACAGTATGCACCAACCAACAAGCTCCTCTACGCAAAAGAGATTCCCAAGTTTAAACAGGAAGTGAAAGCTTACTACAAACAGATCAAAGATCAGGCATCCATCACTGATTCACAATTAAAGGAGTTTCTGACAATCGAGTCAAAGGTAAAGTCCACAACACTTAAAGGAGTTACTCTGAGAGAGTGAGCACTGAAAGAAGTGTTTCTGTTTCAGAAACATGAGAATGAATTTAATGAGGCCGCAGCCCTACGAGAGCTCTACAAATACATACAGCGATATTACAAAGAGGTCAGTACATCAAGGCTTTGTTTGTCAAACAGTTTGTGTGAAGTGTCAGCGATGCCTTAATTCCACATTGGGTACAGCAGTTATCAACGGAACATTTAATAAAACACTGAGTAATTAACTGCACTTCAGAATCATTGGTAACACTTTACTTGAAGTTTTATACATAAAGGCTGACATTATGTTGTCATTATTATGACATGACACCTGTCATTAGCATAAATAAGGTGTCATGAGGGCTGTCATTAAGTGTCATTTGTTACCCTACCTTCTAACCTTTACCCGAACTCTAACCCTACCTAACCCCACTAGATCCCTCCACCTAACCCAGAAAACGCCAACATAGCTCCAAAGATGTCATAATTTAGTGAACGACACTTAATGACAGCCTCCATGACACCTTATTCATGATAAAGACAGCATAACGTGAGCCTTATTGTTTGTATTTGTGTTTGTTCTCTTTCCTAATAAAATAAAACAGTTAAAGCAGTTGAACACCATGTTCAAGCATAAGGGTGTCCATATGTGCACTTGGCACCAGGACACCCTAGGCCGCAGTTCGATGATTGACTTCGTAGTCGTGTCATCGGACTTGCGGCCGCATGTCTTGGACACTCGGAGGGGCGGAGCTGTCAACTGATCACCACCTGGTGGTGAGTTGGCTCCGATGGCGGGGAAGGATGCCGGTTTGACCTGGCAGACCCAAATGTATAGTGAGGGTCTGCTGGGAACGCCTGGCAGAGTCTCCCGTCAGAAGGAGCTTCAACTCCCACCTCCGGGAAAACTTCAACCATGTCTCGGAGGAGGTGGGGGACATTGAGTCCGAGTGGGCCATGTTCCGTGCCTCTGTTGCTGAGGCGGCTGATCGGTGCTGTGGCCGCAAGGTCGTCGGTGCCTGTCGTGGCGGCAATACCCGAACTCGTTGGTGGACACCGAGGGTGAGGGATGCCGTCAAGCTGAAGAAGGAGTCCTACCGGGCCTTTTTGGCCTGTGGGACTCCGGAGGCAGCAGACAGGTACCGACGGGTCAAGCGGAGTGCAGCCACGGCGGTCGCCGAGGCAAAAGCCCGGACATGGGAGGAGTTTGGTGAGGCCATGGAGAACGACTTCCGGACGGCTTCGAAGAGATTCTGGACCACCATCCGGCGTCTCAGGAGGGAGAAGCAGTGCACCGTCAACACTATGTATGGTGCGGATGGTGCGCTGCTGACCTCGACTCGAGACGTTGTGGATCGGTGGGGGGAATACTTCGAAGACCTCCTCAATCCCACCGACACGCCTTCCAATCAGGAAGAAGGGCCCAGGGACCCGAGAGTGGACTCTCCTATCTCTGGGGCTGAGGTTGCCGAGGTGGTTAAAAAGCTCCTCGGTGGCAGGGCTCCGGGGGTGGATGAGATCCGCCCGGAGTTCCTCAAGGCCCTGGATGTTGTGGGGCTGTCATGGCTGACACGACTCTGCAACATCGCGTGGACATCAGGGGCAGTGCCTCTGGATTGGCAGACCGGGGTGGTGGTCCCCCTTTTTAAGAAGGGGGACCGGAGGGTGTGTTCCAATTATAGAGGGATCACACTCCTCAGCCTCCCCGGTAAGGTCTATTCAGGGGTACTGGAGAGGAGGGTCCGCCGGATAGTTGAACCTCGGATTCAGGAGGAGCAATGTGGTTTTCGTCCTGGCCGTGGAACTGTGGACCAGCTCTACACCCTCAGCAGGGTAATTGAGGGGTCATGGGAATTTGCCCAACCAGTCCACATGTGTTTTGTGGACCTGGAAAAGGCATTTGATTCCTGTGGGGGGGTCCTCCGGGAGTATGGGGTATCGAACCTCCTGATAGGAGCTGTTCGTTCCCTGTATGACCGGAGTCAGAGTCTGGTCCGCATTGCCGGCAGTAAGTCGAAATCGTTTCCGGTGAGGGTTGGACTCCGCCAGGGCTGCCCTTTGTCACCGATTCTGTTCATTACTTTTATGGACAGAATTTCTAGGCGCAGTCAGGGCGTTGAGGGGGTCCGGTTCGGGGGCCTCAGTATTGCATCACTACTTTTTGCAGATGATGTGGTCCTGTTGGCTCCAACGTACCGTGACCTTCAACTCTCACTGGATCGGTTCGCAGCCGAGTGTGAAGCGGCCGGAATGAGAATCAGCACCTCCAAATCCGAGTCCATGGTTCTCGACCGGAAAAAGGTGGAGTGCCTTCTCCGGGTTGGAGATGAGGTTCTGCCCCAGGTGGAGGAGTTCAAGCACCTCGGGGTCTTGTTTCACGATGAAGGGAAGGATGGAGCGAGAGATCGACAGGCGGATTGGTGCGGCGTCTGCAGTGATGCAGAGTCTGCACCGGTCCGTCATTGTAAAAAGGGAGCTGAGCCAAAAAGCGAAGCTCTCGATTTACAGGTCGGTCTACGTTCCAACCCTCACCTATGGTCATGAACTTTGGGTCATGACCAAAAGAACAAGATCACGGGTACAAGCGGCCGAAATTAGTTTCCTCCGTAGGGTGGCTGGGCTCTCCCTTAGAGATAGGGTGAGAAGCTCAGTCATTCGGGAGGGGCTCAAAGTAGAGTCGCTGCTCCTCCGCATCGAGAAGAGCCAGATGAGGTGGCTCGGGCACCTAATAAGGATGCCCCCTGAACGCCTCCCTAGTGAGGCGTTCAGGACATGTCCCTCCGGAAGGAGGCCCCTGGGAAGACCCAGGACACGCTGGAGAGACTATGTCTCTCGGCTGGCCTGGGAACTTCTCGGGGTCCCCCCGGAAGAGCTGGAGGAAGTGGCCGGGGAGAGGGAAGTCTGGGCCTCCCTACTGAGGACCCTGCCCCCGCGACCCCGAAATGGCTAAGTGGGAGAAGATGGATGGATGGATGGAGTTAAAGCTGCTGGAGATTATATTTGTATTTGTTATCAGATGAATCCATAGGCCTCATAGATCAATATATCAAAAACCATTTGTACACAAAAAGATGTAAAAGGTTGAAATTGCTGCTTAAAAGTTTGTCTTCATCTCCACGATAAACAAATTTCACAATGCATTGTGGGATGTGGAGTCCAAAGCATGGACAGATGCAAAGAAGTGTTTTTACATCATTGTTACAGTAAACAATGACAATGGTTTGCTTGATACCATTTTTCTTCCAGTTTGTCCCCAGTATTCCCAGTGATATCTGAATGGAATAAAAACACTTCAATGCAAATGTCTCCCCGACGCTACATCCCACAATGCAATACATAAAACTGTCAACATACAGAGTGTTTATGGTGGGGATGAAAACAATCTTTCAAGCGTCAATTTCAACCTTTTACATCTTTTTTGTGTGCAAATGATCTTGAATTTATTGATCCATGAGGCTTACGCTTCTGTAAACTGAGGTGCAATAACAGCGTTGAAAGGATTTTAGTTTTGCGTGCGTCTCTGTGAACTACAAGGAGAAGGCGACGCCTAAAGCTGCAGCGAGTGACCACTTCACATGGGAAACTGTGCCATGTGTAAACATTGAAACCATGTTTCCTAACCTCAGTTGAACTGATGAGGCTGGTGTTTCCTGTTCTTGTGGGCAGAGCAGCACTTTGTAACAAACAGTTCCACTTACTTCATCCGTGATCATTCATACACGTTTTATTACACATTTTATTACAAATTTACAAAACAGTGCAGGAGTAGGTTTTTTTTTTTGTTTTTTTTTAAATAATACTTAGATTCCACAACATTTTTTGGATGTGTATCTTTTTTACAGATTAAAGAGAAGTTGGAGCAGAATGGAGTTCCTGTTGAGCTCACAGAGCAACTACAGCACGTAAAAAACTCTTTTGATGGACAGAAGAGCTGCTCGTGGGACTGAGCCGTCCTGAGGATGACGTGTCGAGGGAATCATGTGGAAGAGCAGAGGATGGAGGACATGTTTGACTGATATGGAGGATGCTCAGTAAAGGAGGAGCAGCTGAGGTAGTGCATCAGGAGCACAGAGGGCGTGGCTGACCATGTGGCTGCCTGTTAGTCATCTCTTCATCTGGTTTAGAACCGTTTTTTATGAATTTGTGCTGTTGAAACAGTCCCTTCTATGGTGCCATGTAGTGCCGTGTAAACATTTTTCCTCTGAATGGCTTTAGTATAAATATAAACATGCATTTAAAAACAATAATCTAACCCTGAGGACATCATGGCCAACATGTGATAGGCATCCCATTAAAGGTTTGATTTCTTCTAATATTTCATCTGTTTTGGACACAGATGTAGTAAACTAGTATCAGTATATAATAAAAAATGAATCAACGTGTATCAGTGATGCCAAAAAGACTGAAAAGTTAAAATCATTGAAGTATAGAACCAGTCTCTCCTAATTTAAGACTTTCTCATTTGTTTAGAACAGGGTTTGGCCATAAACACAAAGGTACATATAGAAACATGAGACGCTAACAACAACTTTGACTTGTAGCAAGTATAGTAATAATTATGGACTTTAACCTTTTTGTTTTTCCTAAAACAACGTAGATCAACTAGTAAAGACATAAATCACTTCCATTTGTTGTTTTTTTAAAATTTATTTCAAATATAAATTTGTTACGTTTTCAGTTGAAAATACATTGTTTACTTTAACTATAAAAACTAAATAATGCTGTTAAAACCACCTTTTCTGGCTTTATTGTTTGCACCTCTGTTCATAATTTACATTACTTTTACACCAAGAATGAACAACTTCATGATTTTAAATCCCTAAATTAATTATAATATATTTTTACTTTTGAACATATAAATAAACTTACTTCTGATACTCACCTGTGTGTGAGCTGTTTACAGGAACAACAGACCTGCTAAAACTTTGCTTGTGACTGTTACGGGGCGGTAAGAGCTCAGGTGCAGATGACAAACATGGAGACAGAACTGAAGTTTAACTGTTTTATTTAATAGTCTGTAGATGAAGCTGTGAAGACCTGGGGTACGCTAGAAAGAGCGAGGGTTAACTGTGTGTACAGGGAGGCGGGGCCTAGGGTGAGGCTGTCAGGCAGACGAGCAGCCTAGATCCAGCAGAGGGGCGGCTGAGGACATCAGCAGAGAACCTGGATCACTGAGCAGGAGCTGATGAAACTCATTGCGTTGCTGTTGTAGCTTCTTCAGACGTCTCCTCAGATTAGTTTGGTTGTCTGATCGCCTGAGAAAGACAAAGGAACTATCAGGAAAAATAGGCCCAAAATCTAATCATTTTCATGGACAGGTTGTTATCTTATCAATCCCACAGGGGATTTAACATCCTTTGTTAATGCTTTGCAGTTGTACTTCCAAAACTGCAATTTGTTGAAATAATAAAAGAAAATCTAAACTGAAAATCAAGTTTTCAAATTAAAAAAATCTGGATATACTTTTGAGCTAAAATGGTGCAGCCTTATAGCAGACAGTCAATAGTTACTTTTTATAGAGAGAAGTTTCCAGCTCCAGCGTTACAATCGTGGCCTCCAGCAGCTCAATCCTATTCAGGTGATCCCTCTCTTCACTCTGCACCTGATAAACACAACAATCATCTGCCTTAGTTCACTGTTTCCCACATGCTGGTTAATATACAGACCCTTTCCAAAAAATTAGAATATCATGGAAAAGTTGTTTTTATTTGTTGAGCTGGAAGCCCAAATGATGTAAAAATAAACAAATGAATACTTGAAATCATTTAAATTGTGGGCCCTGAATTTATAATCTATGAAAGTCTAACTTTTTGAAAGGAATTAAACAACTTTTCCCTAATATTCTAATTTTTTGAAAAGGGTCTGTACTGTGTGAGCTGTCAGCTCTACCTTCTTCTGAGCCAGTTCTGCCTTCTGCAGTTTCTCTTTCACGTCATGGTATTTGTGCTGCAGCTCCGCTTCTCGCTGCTGCAACTTATGTTCCTCCAGGAACCATTCCACCTGACGCTTCTCCAGAAACCTGAGGACGCAGCATAGTCCAAGTGGAAGTTAGTGAGAGAAAAAAAAACTAATATTCAATGATGTGATGGCGACAGCATGTAGTGCAGACGTACTGCTTAGCTTCTTCTTGGCTCTTCTCTGCCTGGGCCTGGGCTGCTCTGAGCTCCTCCTTCATTGTCCCCAACACTTGTTGAAGATCCTGCTTTGTCTCCTTCAACTCATTTTCAGAGTGGGACAGCCTTTCAATCTGTACTCCAAGCTCCTGATTTTGCTAGCATGCCAAACAAACATTTATTTTTACTCCAATGTTCACAAACTCACTTGATTTCCTGAATGTTCTGAATTCACCTGCTGTAGGTAAAAAAATTCTGCTTTTTGTCTCTCAAGCTCCTCAACCTGTGAGCTCTGCTGCTGGAGTTTACATCTAAAGACAACAAGATCACATCTTTAGAAAAATAAAAGAAAACGAGCATGAAAATGACTTCACTGTGCAGACTAGACCATTTGCTTTTAGTACTGTACACTTCAAACGAAACACATAAGTAAGATTATGAAAGAAAAGCAGGATGACAGAGTTGTTTAAAGATGTGTGTATCAGTTAGAGCTGGGCAATATTTCCAGATTCTGAACCTGGTTCCGCTGGAAATTTCATCCTGTAAAAAAGAATGAGTTTTTTTCTCCCCATTGTCGCTAAATGTTTGTTCATGTGGATCTTGTTGGGTTCTTTTTCTTACTATGGACTTTATATTTTGTTCGGTGCACTAAGATGACTTTGTTGTAATTTGTGCTGTATAAATAAAGTTGAGTTGAAAGATATATCGAGTTTTCTATTTTGGGGATATAAAATATTGCAATATTGCCTATATCAATGCATATATTTTTATAGCTTATGTTTTAAAATACTTGTTTAAGGAGTCGTTGCTTTCACTACTTCTCAGAACAGCATAAAAATCACAGTTTGATGGATTGCTGTGTGTGTTCTAACCCAGACCTTCCCCTAAACAGAACTCACTCACACGTGCTGTCTCTTAGAGGACAAAAAGCCTAAAGTGGCACATATTGTGCAGCTGTTTGTTCGTAAATGTGCCCGTGTGACATTTGGATCATCAAATTTAACCCAGAATTGTCTTTCTCATCAAACTTCATTTGAAATAAAATGATGCAGATTTATATTTTATATCACTATTTTGAGAAAAAATATAGACATGCGTTTTGGTCCATATCGCCCAGCCCTAGTATCAGTCGCTGAATAAAGTGTGACAATTATGAGAATTAAAATAAAGAAACACAAATTGTGGTATTGTGTCTGCTCTCAGTCATAACAGCAGAGGGAATAACAGGCTTATTAGTTTACAAACTTCTGAAATATGACTTTGGCCGATATTTGCTTTTAGCACCATGTGACAACAGACACATGCCAACATTCAAAACACACACCTCAGGTTATGCAGCTCTCTGTGAGCACATTCCTCGCTTTGCTGGACTTTGTGGAGACGCTCTTCCCAATCCTCCTTCAGGTTGTGATCAGAGGCTACCTGCAGTGCCTTCTGGTGTTCTATGGATTCAAGGCGGTGCTCCAACTGCATCCTAATGTCCACACAGTTGACAACAGCGACAATGAGTGTTTCTTAGTTTCTAAGACTAAATGCAGTCAACCTGCAGAGTCATGAAGCAGAAATGAAAGAGTGATTCTCACTTTTCCTCAAGCAGAGCTGCAAACTTGCGTAGCTCCTCCTCTCGCGCGCACCGCACCATCCGCACCGTCTCTCTCTGCGTCTCCAGCAAAACTTCTTTAAGCCGCTCTAACGCCTCCGTGACAACCTCCACATCTGTCTGCAGATCTGAGACACATAGAATATACTGCTGATGTTAAACATGGGCAACTGGTGGCCCTTGGTCTACACTTGTGCAACTCCCCAAAAAAGTGCACTAAATGACTCAAAAAACACACAAAAGGGCAACAACAATACACAATAAAAACAAAAAGGACTCCAAAAACACACAAAAGTGACTCTGAAAAACCAAAACTAACAATGAAAATACACAAAATGACTCTAAACACAAAAACAAACCAAATGATAGGAAACATTTATTTACTGGACAACATAAATACACAAACTTTTTGTTCTTTCCTGTATTAATGTTGATATTGGACATTATTCCATATCTACTTGAATGGTGACAATATGTCCCTCAGATCAGACAATCACATTATTGTGGTCTCTGCTGTGATAAAAGTTACCTGTGCTTTGTATATATTTTTTAAATTGCACTACATTACCTGTAAATGGGAGTTGACGTCTGCATGGCTTGCTGCTTAATTAATCTGTGGCCAATGAAAATAATGGAAACCTAATTTTGTGCATATTGAGTTGTGTACTTTAGTCAGTGTACAGTATATTTACCAACAAGCCTGCATTTATTGGTGCTATCCTCTAACGGGCACAAGTTATGTAAGAATCAGATTAAACTGAGAAAGTGTGTATATACGTGTGTGTGGGAATACGTTCATAGATGATAAACATGTGTTAACTCTACTCAAATATCATCTATATATCTTATGTTTGTTTTGTGCATGTGCTTACCATCAATCTGTCTCTGCAGTGCGTCTTTCTCCCTCTCCATCTCTCCTTTAGCTCGAGCACAGTCCAGCTCCACAGTTCCCATTTCCATCTTGTGTGAATACTTCAGGCTTTCCAGCTAAGATTTAAAACATAACATATATTATTCACAGTATTTAAGGATTATTCTGTTTGATGTGTAGGCTGCCTTTGTTAAATCAGGACACAGACTTGAATTTATGCTGCAAACTTTCACAGTTCTAAAGTTTCCAACTCACCCCACTTTTATAAACTACAATGTCGGAATTTTAGCCAAAAGAAACATTTACAGACAAATGTAAAAGCTCCAAGAACTGAGTATTAAGAAAACCTATTGGTCATATCCACTTGATCAGATTCACTTATTGGCCACATTATAACACTGTCTCTTAATCCCTAATGGGACCTTTCTGTTTATTCCCGACTCATTTCCCAACCTGTCCAACAACATATAATGACATCGAGTGTGATAATGAGATGCAATCAGATCTAAAGGACAATGGGAAATGTATGACTTTTTTTTTTTAAAGCGGTGTCATTTTACTTGAAGTTTTATACATAAAAGCTGACATTATTATTATGACATGACACCTGTCATTAGCATGAACATGGTGTCATGAAGGCTGTCATTAAGTGTTGTTTGTTACCCTAACCCAGGGGTCTGCAACCTGCGGCTCTGGAGCCTCATGTGGCTCTTTGACTCTTTTACAATGGCTAGATGGCAAGATACTGTTTTGTTGTTATTTCTTGATGTTCATTTATTTTATTTCATTTTATTTTAAACTGTTTCTAAGTTGCCATTTACACGATCAATATAAATCAAATAGAATGAAATCAAACATTATTCTATATCATTTTAACGGTATAGAATTTAATACACTGTATTGTCTTCATTGAGAAGGTATTTTTAATCCAGGTGAGATGAGGCAAAATGGCTCCTTTGAAAATAAAGGTTGCAGACCCCTGACCTAACATTAACTCCACTAGATCCCTCCACCTAACCCAAAAAAATGCCAACATAGCTCCAAAGGTGTCATGATTTAGCAAAAGGTGTCATAATTTGACAGCTTAATGACATCTCAATAATGCTAATGATAGATAATAACAGCGTAATGTCAGCATTATGTATCAAACTTCAAGTAAAGCTAAATATTTAATGTAATGATCTCCAACAGCAAAGCTTGTTGAGTAGTAGTTGTTTTTTTCTGTTTAATTAAAGAAAGTAATGGAGGATGTCTTCATCGTACCTGGGAGCAGAGGCTGCCGATTTCACGCTCCGCTTTGTGCAGTTTCCCTGACACCAGGCTGCTCTGCTCGTCGCTCAAACCCAGCTCGTTCTCCATCCGCTCCAGATGCTGACGCAGCGACAGACGCTCCGCCTGTAACACCACCACCAACCAATCACATTTCATTTAACAACCATCACGGAGAGTCTGGCTCCCTGGTGTGGGAACTTTGCTCTCCTCACCTCCAGAATCTTCAGCGCCCCCTGAGACTCTGACAGTTGTCTGTTCTGGATGCGCTCCATGCTCTCGGCTTGCTGTCTCGCATTTTCCTTCTGAGCATAAAGCTCAGCCAGTTCTGCCTCGAAGCCCTTCATCCGCAGGTGGAGCTGGACTATCTCCCCCAGCAGAGTCTCCACTCGCTTGCTGTCACACACAGAGTCTGATTCCTGATACTGAGCCACCAGGTCCTCTCGATCCTTCTCCAGACGACCGATCTGACAACAGGACATCAACCCAAACTCATAAATAAACACATTTAAAGTAGGTCTGGGCCATTTGGACCAAAAGTCATATCTTCATATTTTTTTTCTCAAAATATTCAATATAAATCTTTATATTTTTAATTCAAATAAAGTCTGACCAGAAAGACAATTCTTGGTTAAATTTGCTGATGCAAAATGCCACACAGGCACATTTACGTACTAACCAACGGCTGCACAATACTGTATGTGCCACTTTTGCCTTTTTCTCCTCTAAGGGACAGCATGTGTGAGTGAGTTCTGTGGCTTGCTTAGAGCTAGGTCTAGGTTTAAACACACTCACAAATCCATCCAACTTTGCTTTTCATGCTGTATTTTATTACAAGAAAAGCTATAAAATGTATATAACAATGAAGTTCTATTTCAATAAAAATAGAAAACTCAATATATCTTGAATCTTGATATATTGCCCAGCTCTAATTTAAAGTTAATCCAGCTACCATGTAATTCAGGGTTTTTCAACATTGGGGTCGTGACCCCATGTGGGGTTGCCTGGAAATAAAATTATGTCGACTCAAATATCTAATAATAATAACATGTAAAAAAATTACTGTTTCAAAACACCGTATATATTTTTTATTCTAAATTTATTTTAAAATATATATATTTTTTTTCATTTATCTATTTTGCACAATTAAAAGAACAATACATCACATCACAGAAGTAGATATACAGTGCAGAAAGAATATTATTCTTTTTCAAAATAAAAAACTACACACAATCTCAAACAACTGTGTTCAATACTTTCACCTTCTCAAATATAAATCTAATCCAAATAAAAATGCAGTGTAACAATATGTGAACTGACGTGTTTTGTCACTTTTTGCACTAACACTGGCTACTCTGTATATGTAACGCAGTATAACAAAAAAGATCAAAACATTATTAGAGAGAGAGAGAGAAAAAATGTCTGGGATCGCCAGAAATGTGTGATATAAAAACGAGGTCAGGACAAGAAACAGGTCAGAAACCACTGCTATTAGAATAAATAAATCACCTCGGCCTCATAACGCATCCTTCTATCTTCGAGGACGCGAGCGTGTTCGTTGGTCTGGTGGTCAAACTGGGCCTTGAGGATGGTGTAGTCGTACCTCACCCTGTTGTACTCAGCTCTGTACTTCTCAGTCTCCTGTGCACACAACGTCAGAAAGGACTCTTAAAAATCAGCATCTAAGGCTGCTTTATAAGATGCTCTTCGATGAAGAGATAATCACTTGACCAAACATCACAAATGTAACGCCCTCACACATGCAAACTGAGTGCATGCATATATTAGAATAAAATGGAGGAGGAATACATTTCCATTAAAACACAGTTAACCATCAAAAACTCAACAGAATGAGTTCAGATTATACTTCTTTCATTACAAACTGGATTTCCATGACCAAAGACACTGACCTGCTCTAGCATGGTAAACCTTTCTCGAACTGGTGCCTCCATCTCCTGCTGAACCTGCACTCTGAGTAACTCCAGTCGTTGTGGAGTCATCACCTAAACAGAACACACATATCTTATATTTCATTTGTATTATAGGGTCAAGGTCCATTTTCTATGGGATTGGATATGGACTCCCTTATATAAAAAGTGCAAAATAAAAGATGGGGTCCAAATTCCAGGTATGGTCATTTACAATATTACACCTGTTATAATCACATACAAGCACATAGACACATTGGTGTTTGTCTGCAAGATGAAAAATTAGTAGAGATGTAACGATTAATCGTAAGGCAGTTAAAAATCGATTCATAGGTATCACGGTTGATATCGATTTTCTGAAAATTGAATCGCAGTACTCTTTTTAACCAGCAGAGGGCGGCGTGTACAAGTGTAGGTGTCGGGCGGAGTCTGCTAATACTTTCTTTCTGGCCGCCTTCTACTCTTAAATATGTTAATAAATGATTCATTGCCCCTTAAGCACCGAAAGAATATCTGTAATATTACTTGAATATCTGTAAAAGTCACGTTTTTCTATTAGCTCTGTCTGCTAGCATAGCTTCTCTTCTTCACTGAAAGATATCTGCATGCCAACCGACCACTGTGTTACCAGCGCCCTCTGCTGGTCCAAACAAATATGACGTAAATAAGTGTAATCACGTTTTTTTTTTTTTTTAAGTCCAATTGTTAAGGCACAAAATACATTTTCAGTTGCACTTTTAAAAGAAAAAGAACTATTATGCAGTTTTGCATTGTTTATTTTAGAACCAGAATTTAAATTAATAGGCTTCATTTTCATTTGTATTATTCCTTTATTTATTTCATTCAAGATTTATTTTTAGTTAAATTGCATTGTTTTGAATTGTTTATCAAGGAATTCTTTTGACAATGAAAAATAAAAGGAAAATAATACAGTATTTTCTAATTTGTCTACAGTCCCATTTTGTAAAATAAATCGTGAATCGAATCGTATCGGGAGTTGAGTGAATCGTTACATCCCTAAAAATGAGTATATCCATTGAATTAGATCAAATAATAAGGAAAATGCAGACAATAAAAGAGGATTCGTACCTGCAGCCGCAGATCCTCCAGCTCTCTGCTTTTGTCCAGCAGCTCTCCCTGCAGCTCAGCAAACAGCAGCTGCACTTTCTCCTGCTCGGACTGCTGGTCGCTCTGCAGACGCCTCAGTTCACTCTGCACATGAGTAAACTCATTCTGCAGGCTGCACCAGAGCAAACAAACAAAGACATGATACAATACTTTCACTACACAACTGAAAATGACCTGTTCACTTTAGTTATTTATGTGTGCAAAGGAAGAAAAAAAAACATTTTTTTCTGAATATTTAATATTTTTAGGTTTTTTTTCTGTTCTTTGGGGCAAAAAACATTTTTTTTGGAGTCATTTTTAGGATTTTCATGTTACTTTTTGTCTGTTTTAGAACTTTTTTTAAAAAAAAAATCACTCTGAAAAACAGGAGAAAAAAAAAATACTCAGAAAAATAGGAAAAATTATTCTGAAAGACTAAGAAAAAAAAAAACACAGAAAAACAGGAAAAATACTCTGCAAAAACTGGAAAAATGACTGAAAAATAGGAAAAAAAATACTCAGAAAAACATGAAAAATGACTCCAAAACAAAACAAAAATGATTCTGAAAAACAGGGAAAAATACTCAAAAAAATAGAAAAAATTACTCCGAAAAACAGATAAAAATGACTCTGGAAAAAAAAAAAAAAAAAAATAGCCACAAAACAAATTAATAATTCAGAAAAAACAGATTTTTTTTACAAGTATATATAATACATTTTGTAGTTATGAGCTCCAGATGATCAATGAGAACGGACTGTACCTGAGATGTTCCATCTTTAGAGTTTGGTAGTTGGATTTGTGGGTTTCGTTCGTCATCTTCTCTACAATCAGCATTTTGTGCAGCTCCAGCTCAGCCCCCTCCAGTCCAGCAGACAGACCCAGCATGGCTGCACACTGATTCACCCCAGGATCCAGGTTTTGGACCACAGGGTTTGTGCTACTGGGGCCAGTAGAGGGCATGTCGCCTGTAGAAGATAGTGATATTGACTCAGACATGAAAATAACTGAAAAGATGAAAGAGGACCTCAGAGTAAAACAATACACGTGTGATTAGAACGTTTTCCAGGTCAAACATGACAGTGGCTTTGAAGTGCGAATTTTGTTGATAGTTGGTAACCATGGAGAAGAGTTCCCCAGCTACTTGTTAAGATTAACTCTTCACTGTCTCAAGTGATTAGTGAAGGCTGTGCTACTGGCTCTGTTATGGATACACAAACTCTGACTGACAATAAGACCACTTCAGTTTGTGTGTCTGGATTTTAAAGAATGGCTTCAGACCAATCAGCGAACTCCAACCCACCACTGTCCATTTCTTTCTCCACCACAATTACAGTATAAAACACTATCACTTTTACATATTTTTATTGTAAATTAATTACAACCATTTATCGCATTTTTTTTTTTACAAAAAATATTATCTTGTGATTCAAATTACAGTATTTACCTGGCAACAAAAATCGCCAGTAAATAGCTGCAACTTCACTTTTTTTTTATTTATTTTTTTTATAGTTAAGTCTATTTTCTATCAGCAGCTTTTAAAAGATATGCGTTAGATTCCCTTCACCTGTTAAATAAAACCAGAGTCAGAGCTGTAAAAAACATCATATTTATTAAAAACATACAGTCAGACCGCCTCGACAAGTGGTTCCACCCACCGGGGAGAGAGGCTGGTGTGCTTTCCTCATCCACCTCCCGAGCCCGGGCCGTAGTGATGAAGGCGTCATCCTCCTCTTCCTCTCCCGATAGGTGGAGGTCAGCTAGAAGTTTCATAGTGATTGACTCAGTTCATTTGATTCAGTTGATCTTCAGACAAGAAGATTTTGGTGACAATTTATTTTTGAATGTTTTGTTTGTGGTAAAATCAGCACTTTTATTGATCATTTATTTTTGTACAACAGACACCATTTAGTTTTCATTTGAATTGTATTTGTTTAATTTCAGATACGTTTTGAACATACATGAATATATCTGCTAATTATAGCCATATCATACCACCATTAAGAGAGTTTACCACTACAATTTAAGAAACAGAAGAATAGAAGAAATAGAAAGAAATACAGTTTTTTTATTGGGATCCCATTGAATTTCCCAGAGACCCACTCAAATCACCACGTGTGGGTCCCGGGGCCTCACTACATTAAAAACCTATCAACATCTCTGATACAGGGTTTGATTCACATGTTACTCCTTTTTTTTAAATTTTACATATGAGTTTATTTTTCGTCTATTAAATGTATTTAAAAGAAAGTAAATCTAAAGCGAGAATGTTATTCAACTGTCAAACCTTGTCATGATTTACATATTTTATTTTATTTAACTCATTCAGTGCCAGCCATTTTCAGATTTTCTACCCCCCTCAGTGCCAGCCATTTTTGAGCATTTTGACTGAATTTAAAGACCCACAGAATATTTTCTACTATGACTATGTGAAATCTGACACCAGATTCTGAAAGATTGAAGCCTCTACTTTCATCAAAAAAACATTTGTTTCTTGCTTGTTTCATTCTTTTGTAATCAGCCGTTGAATAGATCAAGTTTTACACAAATCTTCAGTTTCAGAGCAAAAATATGAGCTTTTTTGTAAAAAAAAAAAAAAAAAAAAAAAAAAAAAATTTTTTTTTTTTTTTTTTTTTTTTTTTTTTTGCTTTAGTGACAACTCTAACAACTGAACATTGTTTCCTTATATAAAACATTAAAAAAAAAAAAAAACATACAGTGTCACTGCTTGCCCAGTTTTTTTTATGGTTTTATCTCTCAATCGCCACATTATCCACGAGTTCCACACATGCTACCTCCTACGTGTCACCTATTATTTTGCTATCTGGCTCACAGGCTGGGGTATCTTGTACCCACCTTTCATCCAGAGGTGCACTGCTGCCTTCTTCAGGGCACAGTTGGTCACTACAACACCCAACAGCTTAGATCAGGGGTGTCCAATTCCGGTCCTCGAGGGCCACTATCCAGCATGTTTTAGATGTTTCCCTCTTCCAACACACCTGATTCAAATGATTAGGATTGTTATCAGGCTTCTGCAGAGCTGGATGAGGAGTTGATCATTTGAATCAGGTGTGTTGGAAGAGGGAAACATCTAAAACATGCTGGATAGTGGCCCTCGAGGACCGGAATTGGACACCCCTGGCTTAGATGTTGATGAGGGACCTCTGCCAGGGTGTTTTCTAGTAATCCCCGTGAAAAAATGTAAATGACGAGTTCTCTCGTCCATGGCACTGAGCGTTTGGATTTAAAATGATGAGTTATCTCATCAATGGCACTGAGTGAGTTAATATGGTATTGTTCTCTGTCTCAACTCCCAAAAGTTTTGTCTTGGTGCATTCTGGTTTTGGGCAGGTTTTGGTCTCAGATGGTATGGTCCTTCCATCTGCTCCTCCAGTTTTGCCTGTTCTCAATGGTCTTTGGACCCTGGTTCACCCGACGAGGCACCCAATTGTTTGTTCTGAGGTCCAGGACAATCCTGCATCATAAAGCGGATCCTTGAGGAGGTCTTCCTCTCTTTTACCATTTTCTCCATCTGTTGGAAGCACTGGTCCAAGCAGTGGTTTAAATAACTCGCCGACAAACTTGATATTGCCAAGCGAGCGTCTCCTTGCCTTATCTTTAAAGTAGAAAGTAGAGGCTTCAATCTTTCAGAATCTGGTGTCAGATTTCACATAGTCATAGTAGAAAATATTCTGTGGGTCTTTAAATTCAGTCAAAATGCTCAAAAATGGCTGGCACTGAGGGGGGTAGAAAATCTGAAAATGGCTGGCACTGAATGAGTTAAATAAAATAAAATATGTAAATCATGACAAGGTTTGACAGTTGAATAACATTCTCGCTTTAGATTTACTTTCTTTTAAATACATTTAATAGACGAAAAATAAACTGATATGTAAAAAAAAAAATCAAACCCTGTACAGAGATGTTGATAGGTTTTTAATGTAGTGAGGCCCCGGGACCCACACGTGGTGATTTGAGTGGGTCTCTGGGAAATTCAATGGGATCCCAATAAAAAAACTGTATTTCTTTCTATTTCTTCTATTCTTCTGTTTCTTAAATTGTAGTGGTAAACTCTCTTAATGGTGGTATGATATGGCTATAATTAGCAGATATATTCATGTATGTTCAAAACGTATCTGAAATTAAACAAATACAATTCAAATGAAAACTAAATGGTGTCTGTTGTACAAAAATAAATGATCAATAAAAGTGCTGATTTTACCACAAACAAAACATTCAAAAATAAATTGTCACCAAAATCTTCTTGTCTGAAGATCAACTGAATCAAAATGAACTGAGTCAATCACTATGAAACTTCTAGCTGACCTCCACCTATCGGGAGAGGAAGAGGAGGATGACGCCTTCATCACTACGGCCCGGGCTCGGGAGGTGGATGAGGAAAGCACACCAGCCTCTCTCCCCGGTGGGTGGAACCACTTGTCGAGGCGGTCTGACTGTATGTTTTTAATAAATATGATGTTTTTTACAGCTCTGACTCTGGTTTTATTTAACAGGTGAAGGGAATCTAACGCATATCTTTTAAAAGCTGCTGATAGAAAATAGACTTAACTATAAAAAAAAAAATAAAAAAAAAAGTGAAGTTACAGCTATTTACTGGCGATTTTTGTTGCCAGGTAAATACTGTAATTTGAATCACAAGATAATATTTTTTGTAAAAAAAAAAATGCAATAAATGGTTGTAATTCATTTACAATAAAAACATGTAAAAGTGATAGTGTTTTATACTGTAATTGTGGTGGAGAAAGAAATGGACAGTGGTGGGTTGGAGTTCGCTGATTGGTCTGAAGCCATTCTTTAAAATCCAGACACACAAACTGAAGTGGTCTTATTGTCAGTCAGAGTTTGTGTATCCATAACAGAGCCAGTAGCACAGCCTTCACTAATCACTTGAGACAGTGAAGAGTTAATCTTAACAAGTAGCTGGGGAACTCTTCTCCATGGTTACCAACTATCAACAAAATTCGCACTTCAAAGCCACTGTCATGTTTGACCTGGAAAACGTTCTAATCACACGTGTATTGTTTTACTCTGAGGTCCTCTTTCATCTTTTCAGTTATTTTCATGTCTGAGTCAATATCACTATCTTCTACAGGCGACATGCCCTCTACTGGCCCCAGTAGCACAAACCCTGTGGTCCAAAACCTGGATCCTGGGGTGAATCAGTGTGCAGCCATGCTGGGTCTGTCTGCTGGACTGGAGGGGGCTGAGCTGGAGCTGCACAAAATGCTGATTGTAGAGAAGATGACGAACGAAACCCACAAATCCAACTACCAAACTCTAAAGATGGAACATCTCAGGTACAGTCCGTTCTCATTGATCATCTGGAGCTCATAACTACAAAAGTGTATTATATAGACTTGTAAAAAAAATCAGTTTTTTCTGAATTATTAATTTGTTTTGTGGCTATTTTTTTTTTTTTTTTTCCAGAGTCATTTTTATCTGTTTTTCGGAGTAATTTTTTCTATTTTTTTGAGTATTTTCCCCTGTTTTTCAGAATCATTTTTGTTTTGTTTTGGAGTCATTTTTCATGTTTTTCTGAGTATTTTTTTTCCTATTTTTCAGTCATTTTTCCAGTTTTTGCAGAGTATTTTTCCTGTTTTTCTGTATTTTTTTTCTTAGTCTTTCAGAATAATTTTTCCTATTTTTTTGAGTATTTTTTTTCTCTCCTGTTTTTCAGTGATTTTTTTTTTTAAAAAAAGTTCTAAAACAGACAAAAAGTAACATGAAAATCCTAAAAATGACTCCAAAAAAAATGTTTTTTGCCCCAAAGAACAGAAAAAAAACCTAAAAATATTAAATATTCAGAAAAAAATGTTTTGTTTTTTTTCCTTTGCACACATAAATAACTAAAGTGAACAGATCATTTTCAGTTGTGTAGTGAAAGTATTGTATCATGTCTTTGTTTGCTCTGGTGCAGCCTGCAGAATGAGTTTACTCATGTGCAGAGTGAACTGAGGCGTCTGCAGAGCGACCAGCAGTCCGAGCAGGAGAAAGTGCAGCTGCTGTTTGCTGAGCTGCAGGGAGAGCTGCTGGACAAAAGCAGAGAGCTGGAGGATCTGCGGCTGCAGGTACGAATCCTCTTTTATTGTCTGCATTTTCCTTATTATTTGATTTAATTCAATGGATATACTCATTTTTAGGGATGTAACGATTCACTCAACTCCCGATACGATTCGATTCACGATTTATTTTACAAAATGGGACTGTAGACAAATTAGAAAATACTGTATTATTTTCCTTTTATTTTTCATTGTCAAAAGAATTCCTTGATAAACAATTCAAAACAATGCAATTTAACTAAAAATAAATCTTGAATGAAATAAATAAAGGAATAATACAAATTAAAATGAAGCCTATTAATTTAAATTCTGGTTCTAAAATAAACAATGCAAAACTGCATAATAGTTCTTTTTCTTTTAAAAGTGCAACTGAAAATGTATTTTGTGCCTTAACAATTGGACTTAAAAAGAAAAAAAAAACGTGATTACACTTATTTACGTCATATTTGTTTGGACCAGCAGAGGGCGCTGGTAACACAGTGGTCGTTTGGCATGCAGATATCTTTCAGTGAAGAAGAGAAGCTATGCTAGCAGACAGAGCTAATAGAAAAACGTGACTTTTACAGATATTCAAGTAATATTACAGATATTCTTTCGGTGCTTAAGGGGTAAGGAATCATTTATTAACATATTTAAGAGTAGAAGGCGGCCAGAAAGAAAGTATTAGCAGACTCCACCCGACACCTACACTTGTACACGCCGCCCTCTGCTGGTTAAAAAGAGTACTGCGATTCAATTTTCAGAAAATCGATATCAACCGTGATACCTATGAATCGATTTTTAACTGCCTTACGATTAATCGTTACATCTCTACTAATTTTTCATCTTGCAGACAAACACCAATGTGTCTATGTGCTTGTATGTGATTATAACAGGTGTAAAATTGTAAATGACCATACCTGGAATTTGGACCCCATCTTTTATTTTGCACTTTTTATATAAGGGAGTCCATATCCAATCCCATAGAAAATGGACCTTGACCCTATAATACAAATGAAATATAAGATATGTGTGTTCTGTTTAGGTGATGACTCCACAACGACTGGAGTTACTCAGAGTGCAGGTTCAGCAGGAGATGGAGGCACCAGTTCGAGAAAGGTTTACCATGCTAGAGCAGGTCAGTGTCTTTGGTCATGGAAATCCAGTTTGTAATGAAAGAAGTATAATCTGAACTCATTCTGTTGAGTTTTTGATGGTTAACTGTGTTTTAATGGAAATGTATTCCTCCTCCATATTATTCTAATATATGCATGCACTCAGTTTGCATGTGTGAGGGCGTTACATTTGTGATGTTTGGTCAAGTGATTATCTCTTCATCGAAGAGCATCTTATAAAGCAGCCTTAGATGCTGATTTTTAAGAGTCCTTTCTGACGTTGTGTGCACAGGAGACTGAGAAGTACAGAGCTGAGTACAACAGGGTGAGGTACGACTACACCATCCTCAAGGCCCAGTTTGACCACCAGACCAACGAACACGCTCGCGTCCTCGAAGATAGAAGGATGCGTTATGAGGCCGAGGTGATTTATTTATTCTAATAGCAGTGGTTTCTGACCTGTTTCTTGTCCTGACCTCGTTTTTATATCACACATTTCTGGCGATCCCAGACATTTTTTCTCTCTCTCTCTAATAATGTTTTGATCTTTTTTGTTATACTGCGTTACATATACAGAGTAGCCAGTGTTAGTGCAAAAAGTGACAAAATACGTCAGTTCACATATTGTTACACTGCATTTTTATTTGGATTACATTTATATTTGAGAAGGTGAAAGTATTGAACACAGTTGTTTGAGATTGTGTGTAGTTTTTTATTTTGAAAAAGAATAATATTCTTTCTGCACTGTATATCTACTTCTGTGATGTGATGTATTGCTCTTTTAATTGTGCAAAATAGATAAATAAAAAAAAAATATATATATATATATTTTAAAATAAATTTAGAATAAAAAATATATACGGTGTTTTGAAACAGTAATTTTTTTACATGTTATTATTATTAGATATTTGAGTCGACATAATTTTATTTCCAGGCAACCCCACATGGGGTCACGACCCCAATGTTGAAAAACCCTGAATTACAGGGTAGCTGGATTAACTTTAAATTAGAGCTGGGCAATATATCAAGATTCAAGATATATTGAGTTTTCTATTTTTATTGAAATAGAACTTCATTGTTATATACATTTTATAGCTTTTCTTGTAATAAAATACAGCATGAAAAGCAAAGTTGGATGGATTTGTGAGTGTGTTTAAACCTAGACCTAGCTCTAAGCAAGCCACAGAACTCACTCACACATGCTGTCCCTTAGAGGAGAAAAAGGCAAAAGTGGCACATACAGTATTGTGCAGCCGTTTGTTAGTACGTAAATGTGCCTGTGTGGCATTTTGCATCAGCAAATTTAACCAAGAATTGTCTTTCTGGTCAGACTTTATTTGATTAAAAATATCAAGATTTATATCGAACATTTTGAGAAAAAAATATGAACATATGACTTTTGGTCCATTAGGCCCAGACCTACTTTAAATGTGTTTATTTATAAGTTTGGGTTGATGTCCTGTTGTCAGATCGTTCGTCTGGAGAAGGATCGAGAGGACCTGGTGGCTCAGTATCAGGAATCAGACTCTGTGTGTGACAGCAAGCGAGTGGAGACTCTGCTGGGGGAGATAGTCCAGCTCCACCTGCGGATGAAGGGCTTCGAGGCAGAACTGGCTGAGCTTTATGCTCAGAAGGAAAATGCGAGACAGCAAGCCGAGAGCATGGAGCGCATCCAGAACAGACAACTGTCAGAGTCTCAGGGGGCGCTGAAGATTCTGGAGGTGAGGAGAGCAAAGTTACCACACCAGGGAGTCAGACTCTCCGTGATGGTTGTTAAATGAAATGTGATTGGTTGGTGGTGGTGTTACAGGCGGAGCGTCTGTCGCTGCGTCAGCATCTGGAGCGGATGGAGAACGAGCTGGGTTTGAGCGACGAGCAGAGCAGCCTGGTGTCAGGGAAACTGCACAAAGCGGAGCGTGAAATCGGCAGCCTCTGCTCCCAGGTACGATGAAGACATCCTCCATTACTTTCTTTAATGAAACAGAAAAAAACAACAACTACTCAACAAGCTTTGCTGTTGGAGATCATTACATTAAATATTTAGCTTTACTTGAAGTTTGATACATAAGGCTGACATTACGCTGTTATTATCTGTCATTAGCATTATTGAGATGTCATTAAGCTGTCAAATTATGACACCTTTTGCTAAATCATGACACCTTTGGAGCTATGTTGGCATTTTTTTGGGTTAGGTGGAGGGATCTAGTGGAGTTAATGTTAGGTCAGGGGTCTGCAACCTTTATTTTCAAAGGAGCCATTTTGCCTCATCTCACCTGGATTAAAAATACCTTCTCAATGAAGACAATACAGTGTATTAAATTCTATACAGTTAAAATGATATAGAATAACGTTTGATTTCATTCTATTTGATTTATATTGATCGTGTAAATGGCAACTTAGAAACAGTTTAAAATAAAATGAAATAAAATAAATGAACATCAAGAAATAACAACAAAACAGTATCTTGCCATCTAGCCATTGTAAAAGAGTCAAAGAGCCACATGAGGCTCCAGAGCCGCAGGTTGCAGACCCCTGGGTTAGGGTAACAAACAACACTTAATGACAGCCTTCATGACACCATGTTCATGCTAATGACAGGTGTCATGTCATAATAATAATGTCAGCTTTTATGCATAAAACTTCAAGTAAAATGACACCGCTTTAAAAAAAAAAAAAGTAATACATTTCCCATTGTCCTTTAGATCTGATTGCATCTCATTATCACACTCGATGTCATTATATGTTGTTGGACAGGTTGGGAAATGAGTCGGGAATAAACAGAAAGGTCCCATTAGGGATTAAGTGACAGTGTTATAATGTGGCCAATAAGTGAATCTGGTCAAGTGGATATGACCAATAGGTTTTCTTAATACTCAGTTCTTGGAGCTTTTACATTTGTCTGTAAATGTTTCTTTTGGCTAAAATGCCGACATTGTAGTTTATAAAAGTGGGGTGAGTTGGAAACTTTAGAACTGTGAAAGTTTTACTCCCGATGCAGCATAAATTCAAGTCTGTGTCCTGATTTAACAAAGGCAGCCTACACATCAAACAGAATCATCCTTAAATACTGTGAATAATATATGTTATGTTTTAAATCTTAGCTGGAAAGCCTGAAGTATTCACACAAGATGGAAATGGGAACTGTGGAGCTGGACTGTGCTCGAGCTAAAGGAGAGATGGAGAGGGAGAAAGACGCACTGCAGAGACAGATTGATGGTAAGCACATGCACAAAACAAACACAAGATATATAGACGATATTTGAGTAGAGTTAACACATGTTTATCATCTATGAACGTATTCCCACACACACGTATATACACACTTTCTCAGTTTAATCTGATTCTTACATAACTTGTGCCCGTTAGAGGATAGCACCAATAAATGCAGGCTTGTTGGTAAATATACTGTACACTGACTAAAGTACACAACTCAATATACACAAAATTAGGTTTCCATTATTTTCATTGGCCACAGATTAATTAAGCAGCAAGCCATGCAGACGGTCAACTCCCATTTACAGGTAATGTAGTGCAATTTAAAAAATATATACAAAGCACAGGTAACTTTTATCACAGCAGAGACCACAATAATGTGATTGTCTGATCTGAGGGACATATTGTCACCATTCAAGTAGATATAGAATAATGCCCAATATCAACATTAATACAGGAAAGAACAAAAAGTTTGTGTATTTATGTTGTCCAGTAAATAAATGTTTCCTCTCATTTGGTTTGTTTTTGTGTTTAGAGTCATTTTGTGTATTTTCATTGTTAGTTTTGGTTTTTCAGAGTCACTTTTGTGTGTTTTTGGAGTCCTTTTTGTTTTTATTGTGTATTGTTGTTGCCCTTTTGTGTGTTTTTTTGAGTCATTTAGTGCACTTTTTTGGGGAGTAGCACAAGTGTAGACCAAGGGCCACCAGTTGCCCATGTTTAACATCAGCAGTATATTCTATGTGTCTCAGATCTGCAGACAGATGTGGAGGTTGTCACGGAGGCGTTAGAGCGGCTTAAAGAAGTTTTGCTGGAGACGCAGAGAGAGACGGTGCGGATGGTGCGGTGCGCACGAGAGGAGGAGCTACGCAAGTTTACAGCTCTGCTTGAGGAAAAGTGAGAATCACTCTTTCATTTCTGCTTCATGACTCTGCAGGTTGACTGCATTTAGTCATAGAAACTAAGAAACACTCATTGTCGCTGTTGTCAACTGTGTGGACATTAGGATGCAGTTGGAGCACCGCCTTGAATCCATAGAACACCAGAAGGCACTGCAGGTAGCCTCTGATCACAACCTGAAGAAGGATTGGGAAGAGCGTCTCCACAAAGTCCAGCAAAGCGAGGAATGTGCTCACAGAGAGCTGCATAACCTGAGGTGTGTGTTCTGAATGTTGGCATGTGTCTGTTGTCACATGGTGCTATAAGCAAATATCGGCCAAAGTCATATTTCAGAAGTTTGTAAACTAATAAGCCTGTTATTCCCTCTGCTGTTATGACTGAGAGCAGACACAATACCACAATTTGTGTTTCTTTTAAAGGCACTTATTTTAATTCTCATAATTGTCACACTTTATTCAGCGACTGATACTAGGGCTGGGCGATATGGACCAAAACGCATGTCTATATTTTTTCTCAAAATAGTGATATAAAATATAAATCTGCATCATTTTATTTCAAATGAAGTTTGATGAGAAAGACAATTCTGGGTTAAATTTGATGATCCAAATGTCACACGGGCACATTTACTAACAAACAGCTGCACAATATGTGCCACTTTAGGCTTTTTGTCCTCTAAGAGACAGCACGTGTGAGTGAGTTCTGTTTAGGGGAAGGTCTGGGTTAGAACACACACAGCAATCCATCAAACTGTGATTTTTATGCTGTTCTGAGAAGTAGTGAAAGCAACGACTCCTTAAACAAGTATTTTAAAACATAAGCTATAAAAATATATGCATTGATATAGGCGATATTGCAATATTTTATATCCCCAAAATAGAAAACTCGATATATCTTTCAACTCAACTTTATTTATACAGCACAAATTACAACAAAGTCATCTTAGTGCACCTAACAAAATATAAAGTCCATAGTAAGAAAAAGAACCCAACAAGATCCACATGAACAAACATTTAGCGACAATGGGGAGAAAAAAACTCATTCTTTTTTACAGGATGAAATCTCCAGCGGAACCAGGTTCAGAATCTGGATATATTGCCCAGCTCTAACTGATACACACATCTTTAAACAACTCTGTCATCCTGCTTTTCTTTCATAATCTTACTTATGTGTTTCGTTTGAAGTGTACAGTACTAAAAGCAAATGGTCTAGTCTGCACAGTGAAGTTATTTTCATGCTCGTTTTCTTTTATTTTTCTAATGATGTGATCTTGTTGTCTTTAGATGTAAACTCCAGCAGCAGAGCTCACAGGTTGAGGAGCTTGAGAGGCAAAAAGCAGAATTTTTTGACCTACAGCAGGTAAATTCAGAACATTCAGGAAATCAAGTGAGTTTGTGAACATTGGAGTAAATATAAATGTTTGTTTGGCATGCTAGCAAAATCAGGAGCTTGGAGTACAGATTGAAAGGCTGTCCCACTCTGAAAATGAGTTGAAGGAGACAAAGCAGGATCTTCAACAAGTGTTGGGGACAATGAAGGAGGAGCTCAGAGCAGCCCAGGCCCAGGCAGAGAAGAGCCAAGAAGAAGCTAAGCAGTATGTCTGCACTACATGCTGTCGCCATCACATCATTGAATATTAGTTTTTTTTTCTCTCACTAACTTCCACTTGGACTATGCTGCGTCCTCAGGTTTCTGGAGAAGCGTCAGGTGGAATGGTTCCTGGAGGAACATAAGCTGCAGCAGCGAGAAGCGGAGCTGCAGCACAAATACCATGACGTGAAAGAGAAACTGCAGAAGGCAGAACTGGCTCAGAAGAAGGTAGAGCTGACAGCTCACACAGTACAGACCCTTTTCAAAAAATTAGAATATTAGGGAAAAGTTGTTTAATTCCTTTCAAAAAGTTAGACTTTCATAGATTATAAATTCATGGCCCACAATTTAAATGATTTCAAGTATTCATTTGTTTATTTTTACATAATTTGGGCTTCCAGCTCAACAAATAAAAACAACTTTTCCATGATATTCTAATTTTTTGGAAAGGGTCTGTATATTAACCAGCATGTGGGAAACAGTGAACTAAGGCAGATGATTGTTGTGTTTAACAGGTGCAGAGTGAAGAGAGGGATCACCTGAATAGGATTGAGCTGCTGGAGGCCACGATTGTAACGCTGGAGCTGGAAACTTCTCTCTATAAAAAGTAACTATTGACTGTCTGCTATAAGGCTGCACCATTTTAGCTCAAAAGTATATCCAGATTTTTTTAATTTGAAAACTTGATTTTCGGTTTAGATTTTCTTTTATTATTTCAACAAATTGCAGTTTTGGAAGTACAACTGCAAAGCATTAACAAAGGATGTTAAATCCCCTGTGGGATTGATAAGATAACAACCTGTCCATGAAAATGATTAGATTTTGGGCCTATTTTTCCTGATAGTTCCTTTGTCTTTCTCAGGCGATCAGACAACCAAACTAATCTGAGGAGACGTCTGAAGAAGCTACAACAGCAACGCAATGAGTTTCATCAGCTCCTGCTCAGTGATCCAGGTTCTCTGCTGATGTCCTCAGCCGCCCCTCTGCTGGATCTAGGCTGCTCGTCTGCCTGACAGCCTCACCCTAGGCCCCGCCTCCCTGTACACACAGTTAACCCTCGCTCTTTCTAGCGTACCCCAGGTCTTCACAGCTTCATCTACAGACTATTAAATAAAACAGTTAAACTTCAGTTCTGTCTCCATGTTTGTCATCTGCACCTGAGCTCTTACCGCCCCGTAACAGTCACAAGCAAAGTTTTAGCAGGTCTGTTGTTCCTGTAAACAGCTCACACACAGGTGAGTATCAGAAGTAAGTTTATTTATATGTTCAAAAGTAAAAATATATTATAATTAATTTAGGGATTTAAAATCATGAAGTTGTTCATTCTTGGTGTAAAAGTAATGTAAATTATGAACAGAGGTGCAAACAATAAAACAAAAAAAAAGGTGGTTTTAACAGCATTATTTAGTTTTTATAGTTAAAGTAAACAATGTATTTTCAACTGAAAACGAAAACAAATTTATATTTGAAATAAATTTAAAAAAAACAACAAATGGAAGTGATTTATGTCTTTACTAGTTGATCTACGTTGTTTTAGGAAAAACAAAAAGGTTAAAATCCATAATTATTACTATACTTGCTACAAGTCAAAGTTGTTGTTAGCGTCTCATGTTTCTATATGTACCTTTGTGTTTATGGCCAAACCCTGTTCTAAACAAATGAGAAAGTCTTAAATTAGGAGAGACTGGTTCTATACTTCAATGATTTTAACTTTTCAGTCTTTTTGGCATCACTGATACACGTTGATTCATTTTTTATTATATACTGATAATAGTTTACTACATCTGTGTCCAAAACAGATGAAATATTAGAAGAAATCAAACCTTTAATGGGTTGCCTATCACATGTTGGCCATGATGTCCTCAGGGTTAGATTATTGTTTTTAAATGCATGTTTATATCTATACTAAAGCCATTCAGAGGAAAAATGTTTACATGGCACTACATGGCACCATAGAAGGGACTGTTTCAACAGCACAAATTCATAAAAAACGGTTCTAAACCAGATGAAGAGATGACTAACAGGCAGCCACATGATCAGCCATGCCCTCTGTGCTCCTGATGCACTACCTCAGCTGCTCCTCCTTTACTGAGCATCCTCCATATCAGTCAAACATGTCCTCCATCCTCTGCTCTTCCACATGTTTCCCTCGACACGTCATCCTCAGGACGGCTCAGTCCCACGAGCAGCTTTTCTGTCCATCAAAAGAGTTTTTTACATGCTGTAGTTGCTCTGTGAGCTCAACAGGAACTCCATTCTGCTCCAACTTCTCTTTAATCTGTAAAAAAGATACACATCCAAAAAATGTTGTGGAATCTAAGTATTATTTAAAAAAAAAAAAAAAAAAAACTACTCCTGCACTGTTTTGTAAATTTGTAATAAAATGTGTAATAAAACGTGTATGAATGATCACTGATGAAGTAAGTGGAACTGTTTGTTACAAAGTGCTGCTCTGCCCACAAGAACAGGAAACACCAGCCTCATCAGTTAAACTGAGGTTAGGAAACATGGTTTCAATGTTTACACATGGCACAGTTTCCCATGTGAAGTGGTCACTCGCTGCAGCTTTAGGCGTCGCCTTCTCCTTGTAGTTCACAGAGACGCACGCAAAAATAAAATCCTTTCAACGCTGTTATTGCACCTCAGTTTACAGAAGTGTAAGCCTCATAGATCAATAAATTCAAGATCATTTGCACACAAAAAAGATGTAAAAGGTTGAAATTGACACTTGAAAGATTGTTTTCATCCCCACCATAAACACTCTGTATGTTGACAGTTTTATGTATTGCATTGTGGGATGTAGCGTCGGGGAGACATTTGCATTGAAGTGTTTTTATTCCATTCAGATATCACTGGGAATACTGGGGACAAACTGGAAGAAAAATGGTATCAAGTAAACCATTGTCATTGTTTACTGTAACAATGATGTAAAAACACTTCTTTGCATCTGTCCATGCTTTGGACTCCACATCCCACAATGCATTGTGAAATTTGTTTATGGTGGAGATGAAGACAAACATTTAAGCAGCAATTTCAACCTTTTACATCTTTTTGTGTGCAAATGGTTTTTGATATATTGATCTATGAGGCCTATGGATTCATCTGATAGCAAATACAAATATAATCTCCAGCAGCTTTAACTCCATCCATCCATCCATCTTCTCCCGCTTAGCCGTTTCCAGGTTGTTATGGCAATTTTTATATTCATCATCATATCGTCAAATGTATGTTCATGTGTACAATTTGTCATGTTTTAATACATGATGACTCCATTACTCTTTGAACAGCTGAATCATGTTAGATTAAACAGTACAGATCGTATTGTACTCATACAACACAGAGTCTCTGCTGAGGGCCAAAACTCAAACTCACATGCAGATATACACGAGCGCACACACTATCAAGGATAGATAAGAGTGGCGCCCAATCTTCCTCACAATATACACGTCTTCATCATCCTCCAACATTTCCACTGTGGGAGCATCTGACTCCCTCCTTTTCTTTCTTTCAGGGTTGGGACCTTTTCTTTATCTGTATAAAAGCTTAAGCTTGAAACTGTTAGACAGAGCGGGTCTCTGCCTTCGAACGTCCGGCCGGACGGTCACTAATTTTTGTTCCACTTTGTTCCATCTTTGTACTTTTTTTTAACTTAGTTTTATAATAAACCTTTTTTATAAAATCATCAATGCTTCGCCTGGACTCCATCACTCAACCAGAGCAATAAATCATGTCTCCAAATGAGGTCAACCGCAAATTTTGCCGTAACAGGATCGAGGGGGCAGCATCCTCAGTAGGGAGGCCCAGACTTCCCTCTCCCCGCCCACTTCCTCCAGCTCTTCCGGGGGGACCCCGAGAAGTTCCCAGGCCAGCCGAGAGACATAGTCTCTCCAGCGTGTCCTGGGTCTTCCCCGGGGCCTCCTTCCGGAGGGACGTGCCCTGAACGCCTCACTAGGGAGGCGTTCAGGGGGCATCCTAATTAGGTGCCCGAGCCACCTCATCTGGCTCTTCTCGATGCGGAGGAGCAGCGACTCTACTTTGAGCCCCTCCCGAATGACTGAGCTTCTCACCCTATCTCTAAGGGAGAGCCCAGCCACCCTACGGAGGAAACTCATTTCGGCCGCTTGTACCCGTGATCTTGTTCTTTCGGTCATGACCCAAAGTTCATGACCATAGGTGAGGGTTGGAACGTAGACCGACCTGTAAATCGAGAGCTTCGCTTTTTGGCTCAGCTCCCTTTTTACAATGACGGACCGGTGCAGACTCCGCATCACTGCAGACGCCGCACCAATCCGCCTGTCGATCTCTCGCTCCATCCTTCCCTCACTCGTGAACAAGACCCCGAGGTACTTGAACTCCTCCACCTGGGGCAGAACCTCATCTCCAACCCGGAGAAGGCACTCCACCTTTTTCCGGTCGAGAACAATGGACTCGGATTTGGAGGTGCTGATTCTCATTCCGGCCGCTTCACACTCGGCTGCGAACCGATCCAGTGAGAGTTGAAGGTCACGGTATGTTGGAGCCAACAGGACCACATCATCTGCAAAAAGCAGTGATGCAATACTGAGGCCCCCGAACCGGACCCCCTCAACGCCCTGACTGCACCTAGAAATTCTGTCCATAAAAGTTATGAACAGAATCGGTGACAAAGGGCAGCCCTGGCGGAGTCCAACCCTCACCGGAAACAATTTCAACTTACTGCCGGCAATGCGGACCAGACTCTGACTCCGGTCATACAGGGAACGAACAGCTCCTATCAGGAGGTTCGATACCCCATATTCCCGGAGGACCCCCCACAGGAATCCCCGAGGGACACGGTCAAATGCCTTTTCCAGGTCCACAAAACACATGTGGACTGGTTGGGCAAATTCCCATGACCCCTCAATTACCCTGAGGGTGTAGAGCTGGTCCACAGTTCCACGGCCAGGATGAAAACCACATTGCTCCTCCTGAATCCGAGGTTCAACTATCCGGCGGACCCTCCTCTCCAGTAGCCCTGAATAGACCTTACTGGGGAGGCTGAGGAGTGTGATCCCTCTATAATTGGAACACACCCTCCGGTCCCCCTTCTTAAAAAGGGGGACCACCACCCCGGTCTGCCAATCCAGAGGCACTGCCCCCGATGTCCACGCGATGTTGCAGAGTCGTGTCAGCCATGACAGCCCCACAACATCCAGGGCCTTGAGGAACTCCGGGCGGATCTCATCCACCCCCGGAGCCCTGCCACCGAGGAGCTTTTCAACCACCTCGGCAACCTCAGCCCCAGAGATAGGAGAGCCCACTCTCGGGTCCCTGGGCCCTGCTTCCTGATTGGAAGGCGTGTCGGTGGGATTGAGGAGGTCTTCGAAGTATTCCCCCCACAGATCCACAACGTCTCGAGTCGAGGTCAGCAGCGCACCATCCGCACCATACATAGTGTTGACGGTGCACTGCTTCTCCCTCCTGAGACGCCGGATGGTGGTCCAGAATCTCTTCGAAGCCATCCGGAAGTCGTTCTCCATGGCCTCACCAAACTCCTCCCATGTCCGGGCTTTTGCCTCGGTGACCGCCGTGGCTGGACTCCACTTGGCCCGTCGGTACTTGTCTGCTGCCTCCGGAGTCCCACAGGCCAAAAAGGCCCGGTAGGACTCCTTCTTCAGCTTGACGGCATCCCTCACCACCAACGGGTTCGGGTATTGCCGCCACGACAGGCACCGACTACCTTGCGGCCACAGCATCGATCAGCTGCCTCAGCAACAGAGGCACGGAACATGGCCCACTCGAACTCAATGTCCCCCGCCTCCTCCGAGACATGGTTGAAGTTTTCCCGCTGGGTGGGAGTTGAAGCTCCTTCTGACGGGAGACTCTGCCAGGCGTTCCCAGCAGACCCTCACTATACGTTTGGGTCTGCCAGGTCTAACCGGCATCCTCCCCCGCCATCGGAGCTAAATCACCACCAGGTGGTGATCAGTTGACAGCTCCGCCCCTCCGAGTGTCCAAGACATGCGGCCGCAAGTCCGATGACACGACTACGAAGTCAATCATCGAACTGCGGCCTAGGGTGTCCTGGTGCCAAGTGCACATATGGACACCCTTATGCTTGAACATGGTGTTCAACTGCTTTAACTGTTTTATTTTATTAGGAAAGAGAACAAACACGAATACAAACAATAAGGCTCACATAATGCCGTCTTTATCATGAATAAGGTGTCATGGAGGCTGTCATTAAGTGTCGTTCACTAAATTATGACATCTTTGGAGCTATGTTGGCGTTTTCTGGGTTAGGTGGAGGGATCTAGTGGGGTTAGGTAGGGTTAGAGTTCGGGTAAAGGTTAGAAGGTAGGGTAACAAATGACACTTAATGACAGCCCTCATGACACCTTATTTATGCTAATGACAGGTGTCATGTCATAATAATGACAACGTAATGTCAGCCTTTATGTATAAAACTTCAAGTAAAGTGTTACCAATGATTCTGAAGTGCAGTTAATTACTCAGTGTTTTATTAAATGTTCCGTTGATAACTGCTGTACCCAATGTGGAATTAAGGCATCGCTGACACTTCACACAAACTGTTTGACAAACAAAGCCTTGATGTACTGACCTGTTTGTAATATCGCTGTATGTATTTGTAGAGCTCTCGTAGGGCTGCGGCCTCATTAAATTCATTCTCATGATGCTGAAACAGAAACACTTCTTTCAGTGCTCACTCTCTCAGAGCAACTCCTTTAAGTGTTGTGGACTTTACCTTTGACTCGATTGTCAAAAACTCCTTTAATTGTGAATCAGTGATGGATGCCTGATCTTTGATCTGTTTGTAGTAAGCTTTCACTTCCTGTTTAAACTTGGGAATCTCTTTGGCGTAGAGGAGCTTGTTGGTTGGTGCATACTGTAATGATCAGCAACAAGGTCAGTACGAACAACAAAGGAACAGCACTTTCTCTGTAAGGCAGGGGTGGAATGGCCATTTGGCATCCCGGGCATCGTCCCGGTGGGCCATCAACCCGAAGTGGGCCGGTTCGGTCCGCTACGTTTTATTCTATTTTTTTGATGAGTTAGTTGAGGCAAACATGGTAACACATGGCCAAAGATGGTCCAAAAGTGGCAAAAGAGTGAAAAGTGACTAAAATGGGCCAAAAACAGGCAAAATATAGGAAAGAAATGAAAAAAGAGGTACTTATTGGGTAAAAGTTAGCTTATTTAGATGAAAAGTAGCCAAAAAATTAAAGAAAGGACAAAAATTGCATTAAAGTGTCAAACAGAACTTGCAAAAATGGACAAAAAATAGAAAAAACAAGACATATATTGGCAAAAGGAGCTAAAGTCTAAAAAAAAAAGTGTCAGAACTATTTGAAAAGGGGAAAAATTGGGACAAAGGAAGTTTCAAAATGGAAATAGGCAAAAAGGGGTTCAAAAGTTTCCCCCTTTTAAGGTTTTCTGGGGAAATAATAATTAAAATTAAGACATAAAGAGCCACTTGTTGAGCATCACTGACTTAATAACGGCTTCTACATGGTGTCCGCTGATAATAAATGCCAGGGCTGAATTTTTGTCCCAGTCCACCCCTGCCGTAAGGTGATCATGTGAGAAAACCACACACCTTCCCCAGCTGTGTCTCACTGAGAGAAAAGCAGTCCATGAAAGCCTGAGCGATAACAGACAGGCATCCGTCCAGATGTGGACTCTTCTCCATGTCAAAGACAAACTGAGGGTTCTTCAGGATGTTGACCCAAAAGCGCAGCGGCAGACTGGGTTTAGAGACAACACGTTATTAGAGAAGAGGATTCATGGACTGCCTTTAACGCTGCTCTCAGCTGTACCTGTTAGTCTTCCAGATGTGCAGGACGTCTGGGTCACTGATCTTCATGTTGTCGGCCTGATTGTCCAACAGGTCAAAGAAGTATTTGACAGCATGCGGAGCTTTGCAGTCGGAAAGGCCCCAAATGGCTCTGAAAAGGTTCTCCACAAACGAATGCACGGCCACCTTCAGAGAGATTTAAAAACCCATTATTCACTTTCTTCAACCCTCATGACAGAAGAATTGGACACAATGTGAGAATGAGTTGTTGGTTAAATGTGAGGAGGACAGACAGGTTGTGCTTTCAGTACTTGCCTTGGTGGACAGCAGCTTGGTGAGGTGAACCTCCTTCACTTTTAACTTCTTCCTCTCTGGATTCTTTCTTTGGTTTTCGTCCACTTCAGGATCGATCTATATCAGGACAGCAGCCATCCAAAAGACAATTATCCTTAACACGCTGTGATACAAACACTAGGAGCCTGTACTACAAAGCTGAATAAGTATATCTGGGATATCTCTCCATTAGCGGGCTTCACCAAACCAAACATTCCTTTTGGGACAAGGGCGGGACATGAACAGAATGCTTGAAGCTAAATGGGCGAAGGGCCTGTCCACCATGATTTGTTTTAGCCACTCACACGGTAACAAATGACTATGTCGTCATCAGCATGCGCCACAGAGGCGCTGCTACAACATCAACAACAAGGCTCAGCTTTGCCGTCTTTACCATCCAAAAATGCACAAAGTGCCTCTCGCTGTTGTTTTTTCAAAAAGGAAATGCTGGATTCTTCTAAAACTGAGTTTATAGCAGCTTCCACACAATCATCCTCCTGCGTCGACATCTTTCTGTTTTGATTCGGAGCTATGCTAATAGCGGTATCCCAGCTAGTTCCTCTCCCCGCAACTGCACGTGCCAGTTTTGCTTTGGCGCTTCTGCCTTTGTCACATCCAAAAATCCTGCCCTAAACCACAACAATGCCTCATGGTTGGTTTGAATCGGTTCGGTTCGCTCACAGGAGGGTAAGGGCTGGAGCAGGACAAGATGGATTCTGGTGCTTGTGAACACCAGAAGAATCCACCGTGCAAGCAAGGTTAGCAAATTTCCGCAATTTTAACCAATCTGACTAAAGATTGCGGTGGATTCGGCAGCACAACGTGGCTGAAGTCCGTCAGGCTTGTGTAAGCCAGATCAACTTCTGAAGCCGACAGCCATCATCAGCCGCCAGGAGTCCTCTGGTGTAACCTGAATCACCATTTAGTCTGGTTACAGACTGCGTCACAACAGCCAAACTGACTCTTCCAAGAGAATTGATTTGTCAGAAGACGGGAATTTTAAAGTCACTCAGATCACTATGGGATGTTGAGCAAGTCCCTCAACCCCGAACTGCTCCCCAGGCGCCGCAAAATGGCTGCCCACTGCTCCTCAGGGATGGGTTAAATGCAGAGGACAAATTCCATTAATGTAGTATCATTACATGGCCAATTAAAGGCGAAAGCCCCGATTTAATCTTTAATCTTAATCTTAATCTTAATCTTATCCACTTCACAACCTGGTCCCGACCAGGTTAGCTGTTCAGCCTAAGTTACCACTGTGATTATCCAGCGTTAACCAGCGTCGTAGTGCGCACATGGAATAAATCCCAGAAGTTAGTGCGCTAAGTAGAAATCCAGCTTCGTAGTACAGGCCCTGGGAAAGGTCACTGAGTAAAACACACAATAACAAGATACTAAAGCAAATAAATGGGACAGACGGTCTCTTACCAAATGAAAGTATTTCCCTGAGAAGTTCTCATCATCTACAAGAAAAAGAGCAGACACACATAAAGTCTAATGGAAACTTCAGCAATGAATAATTCATCTCAATCTGGTTTAGTGTTAGTTACAATATTTGACAATACAATAAATCTTAATGTATTTGCATGTGTGTGTGCAGTGGATTTATATAAAATCACACACGTTAAAGTTCAGGGATGTGTTTTTCACTCACTGACCTTTCACACTTCCCTGAGGGCTCACAGTGGGGTGACCTTTCTTAGAAACCACTTTGACTGTCTCTCCATCACCAACCTACCACAATGACAAACAGGACAAAAGGATTATATTATAATATTTTACTTTGTGTTGCTCAGTTTCACCAGCACATGACTTTTTAAACACAACCAGAAAATTGTTTGGCCCGAGTGCCACGAGCTGGCGAAGGGCCTTTTGCTCTCGAAGGAAACTAAGAAGGAAAAGGCGGAGCCTATGCGAATGCCACGTGCCGTCCGTGACCAGGGACCCTTGTCTTTTCGTAGGCATGCCCCCGCGCTTTACGAAAATGTATAGTTCATGGTACTCAAAAAGGGGAAACATTGTTATTGGGTCGGATTATTATTCTTTCTTTCTTTCTTTCTTTTTTTCCCTTTTTTACAACTTTTACGGTGTTTGCAGGGTGGAGCAGTGAATTTGGCAAAAATTGGCACGTACGAACTCCGATTTGCATCAAATGTGAATCAGTAGTTAGACTCCCGGACCTAAACCAGCTCAATGTGGAAAAACAAACATTGGCACATTAGCACCCCCTACAGACTGAAGAGAATTTAATATGAGACAAATGTCCTATTTTAGTACACTTTTCCTAAGGCATTTCACCGAGAGGGTTCA